>NW_028249921.1:0-86893 GCF_964263255.1 Lissotriton vulgaris
TTAAAATTTTGAAATCATTCCTGAAAGTAAAAAAGGATGGTTAGTTAATCGAAATTCACAATATATTAAATGCTTATAAATATGAATAAATGGCTTGCACACAGACGAGAGCGAACAGAGAGCAAGTCATAGCAAGGAGCCGAGAACACTAGGATTGAAAACAAACACGAACCAGAACCGAACAGTGCGGAGCGAGTAGCACCATAAAGGGGAGGCGATATCGAGCACCCGAAACAAGGCGGAGAACACCTTCTGCCGGATCCAGAACTTGGGCTCGGGATTCGAGGACACAAAGCGCCACCTATCATCGAGGGCGAGACACCTTCATGATACAGAATGCACAACTAAAAACAAAGACAAGGAGGGGCGTGGCTTGCGTGCCGCTGCAGCATGGCGTGTCGCGCTTGAGCTCCAAGGCGAGTGTGTCCCGTTGGAGATTACCCTCCGCTTCCTGAATGCCCCTTCTCAAAGAAACGACATCTCTATGTGTCGGAATATACAAGGAGCTGTTTGACGGCATTTTCGGCGAATTCTGCCGTCGGCTGCATGTTTTCTCTGTTAAGCTGCTGTGACGCTCGAATTCCTCACGGGCGGGCGCCATTTTCCCGCTCCTGACGGAGCCGGCATTTCTCTTCAGAGGAGCCGCTTTGGATACATTCTTGCCGGCGGTGGCGGATATCCAGGACATTTTACGCACGGTGACTGCAGTTGGTAACATTTCTTTCTTTTTTCTGCTCTTGTGCTGCTTGGCTGGATATTATGTTGCCTACGCTCTGATTTCTTCAGTGCAGATGTCTGTTGCTGGCGCTGGTTTTTTTCTTACGATGTCTTTGCTGTGACCTCTTGCTGTATATGAGGCTCTATCATACAATTTGGTGCCTGCCCTGCATATAAGTCCGCCGCTGTCATTTATTTGGTGCTCATTACGCTCAGTGTGCTTTATCTCACTTTTTTTGGTGTAGACTACGCAGTTTCTGTCCTCTTATTTTTCTCAAGTGGCTGTGTATTTTTCTTTGGGACTGTTACTTCATGGCTGCAACTATGGGCTGTTCCTCAACTAATAAAGACTCAAAAGATGCTAGCACCTCGCTTAAGAGACTTAAGCCATTGTCTCCTACGCCTGAGTCTGCTCAGTCAGACACCACCTCTACTCTTGACACAATATTAACGCGCCTTAATGAAGTGCATGATATTGCGCAGTCAACAAAGACTAATACGGACTTACTACAAGTGGAGGTGTCTGCTATTAGGAATGGCTTCAAAGCCCTTTCTCTTCGTGTGTCTGCCACGGAGTCACGTATCAGTTGCACAGAGGATAATGTACAGAAACGGTCCAGGTCCCTCAGCCACTTGGAGCGTTCAACGGCGGCATTGCGAAAAGACCTCACTGAGCAGGAAGACCGCAATCGTAGATCTAATCTACGCATTTTTGGTCTGCCGGAAGATGCAGAGAAATCATCGTCGTCTATGATTGATTTTTTATATCATTGGCTTCCTGACACTCTTCAAATCTCATTCCAGAGAGAATTTGAGATTGAAAGAGCACATCGTGTTCCAACTTTTCGTTCTAAGTCTGCAACTCAGCCAAGAGCAATCATTTTTAAGCCACTGCGTCATCAACATACAGAACAAATTCTTTCTCATATGCGGAAGGCTAAAAATGTCGTCTGGGAAGGACATCAAATTTCAATCTCTCAGGATTTTGCCAGAGATACAGTCATAAGGAGAAAGGGCTTCCTTAATCTTCGGAAACGTCTTTCTGAGATGAACATTCCCTTTTCCTTTTCTGGTCCATCGAAGTTCCGCATTACTTACAAGGGTCGTTCCAGAATTTTCGATGAGCCGGCGGATTTAGCTACCTTCCTGGACAACCAGATGGAGATACAGATGGAGATTCAAAGAGCGACTTCGCAGGATCCTGGTGCCTCAGGCACTTGAAATGTCTCCTTTTGCCTCCTTTATGGTGGTTTTCTGTATTCCTATGTTTTCTCATCTTTTTTCTGCTGATCGTATATTACAATATTGATTTCTAATTCCGTTCCTGGAGTTTGTACGTTCTCCTTCATGTCTGCACTGTCTTCTCTTTGTTTTGCCTTTGATTAGTCTCTCCTTTTAGATTTCTTGACTGCTTCTATTTCTTACTATTGTTGTTGTTTACTTTTCTATTTTATTTCTCTGTGCTCTATTTTAATCCTCTCCTTAACATATCTTCTTTCTGTATTCTCTTCTTATTTCAGAGCCATGTTGTTTACTCTATTTATCTATATCATTTCTTCTCTCTGTACTCTTTACTATTCTGTCTCTATTGCTCGCTTCTTAGTCGGTCACTATTTAAGTCTCACTATCTTGTCTTCAGATCTAATGGTTATATATTTCATGTCAGTATTCATCTCAGGACAGTTTTTCATTGTTTGATGCTTATCTATTAATAACAGTTGCCTTTCTCTGATATATATAATTTCTTCTCTTTCTTTTTCGCTTTCTATTCTCCTATTCTCTTCCTTTCTTTTCTTATCTTCTTTTTCATATGTTCGTGTATTTTCGATTTACATTACATAGCGTACGTTTTATACAGTTAAGGATTGTTCATTAATTGAATGTTTCTTTTTAGGATACACTTAGTTATCTTCATGTAATTGTGTATTCTTTTTTACTTTAACACATTGTATTTTTTCAAATATCAGATTGACTAGTATTAATACATATTATATGTATACCACTTGATATTAGTTTATTAACTCAGTGTGACTTTACAGATTTCCTTGTTGCATTGTTCTTATTTATACTATTATGCTGAGACTCGGTTATTTTTTGATTGTTCCCATTTCCTATTTTAAAGTTATCAACTAGCTAATCTATTGGGGCTATTGATATCGATTATTATTCCTCCTTGTACGGGTCCCTTGCTCGCCTTTCCACGTTCTCCCTAGTATGATTTTGGTCTTTTTCAGGCCTCCCCTGCTGTCTCTTCTCTCTCTTCTCTTTTCTTCTTTTCAGTCTCTTTTCTTATTTCGGATTTCCCACATGGATTCTCCCTCTTCGTTTTTTATGTTTGCTGTTTGGTTGCTTGTCTCTGTGCGGTTGGTTGTCTCTCTTTCATCTATGGTGTCTTTTCTCTCTTTTAATGTACCTCCATGCCGGGTTTGAATGTATTATCCCTTAATGTTAAGGGTTTAAATCATCCAGTGAAGAGGTCAAAAGTCTTAGATTATTGTAAATCTCTTTCTTCGGACCTGATCCTTTTTCAAGAGACCAAGGTCTCTACCAGAGAGGCGTTATTCTTGAAGAAAGAATGGGTTTCTGATGTTTGCTGTTCTGATGCCTCTGGCAAACGAAATGGGGTTATTACATTAATTTCAAAGAATTCAGGTTTATCTATAATTTCTTCTAATCACAATTCTGAAGGTCGTTGGTTGTTAACTAAATTGTCTGATGGACATAACAATCTTTATGTGATGAATATCTATGCCCCTAACATTGATGATCCGTCCTTTTGGAAATCGATTACCAAAAAGTTACATGATACCCCACATTCTGGGAATCTTATTGTTGGCGGTGATTTTAATTTACCTATGGATCCCATTTTGGATAGGAATTCAGCTTTTCAGTTTCGTCCTCCAAAATCCCATAAACAAATGCTTAACATGTGTTCCCTCACTCAGCTTCAAGATATATGGCGTCTTCACAATCCCACTGGTAGTGACTTTTCTTTCTTTTCTTCACCTCACTCTTCCTTTTCTCGTATTGATTATCTACTTGTTCATTCTTCTCTTGTTTCGTCCTCTTCTTCTCCGCTTATTCATCCTATTTTGATTTCTGATCACGCTGCGGTTACTTTTACCTTGTTATCCTTTGCTCCTAAATCACGTGTTCGCTCCTGGAGATTAAATACAGAAGTTTTGCATGATACTGCTCAGGTTGAGGAATTCTCTAATGCAATAGAAACTTTTTTCCATGAGAATGAAGGTTCAGTCTCTTCCCCAATTGTCCTCTGGGATTCGTTTAAATGTACTTTCCGTGGTCAGGTTATTAAATGTATGTCCAAACGCAATTCTGATATTAAAAAAGAGCTTACAGATTTATCAGTTAAAATTAAAACTTTGGAATCTACTTTTAGACAATCTAGAGATGCATCCTGTCTACAGTTAATAAAACAATTAAAATACAAATATAATACTATAGTTACCAAAAGAGCCCATATTGGAGTTCAAGCGCAGAAATCCAAAAGATTACCTTTAAAGAATCGAGCTGGGAAGATTCTTGCAGCTACATTAAAGTTTCAAGATTTTTCGTCTCAGTCCTCTCAAATTTCTTCTATTACGGACCACTCGGGCTCTACAAACTTTCAGACTGGGGAAATTCTTGAAGTTTTTCGTGATTTTTATAATAACTTATATACTCCTTCTAATCAGACCTCTTTTGAGCATTGTCAAGATTTTTTGAAATCTGTTCCAGTACAGACGGTCTCTGAGGCTGATCGTACTTTTTTAAATGGCCCGATTTCCCTTGAGGAAATTGTTACCGCAATTAAAGCTACTCGTTCAGGCAAAGCCCCGGGCCCTGATGGTTACCCTATTTTGTTTTATAAAACTTTTCTCCCTGCGCTTGTTCCCAAATTGCAATCTGTCTTTGATTCTTTTATTAAAGATGGGTCTGTCTCTAGTACTGCAGCTGAAGCTACTATTGTAGTGATTCCAAAAGAAGGAAAAGATCATTCGGACCCCCAAAACTTCCGTCCTATCTCTCTTCTCAACATGGAAGCTAAGATTTTTGCCAAAATCCTGGCCAAAAGATTAGAATCCTTTATTCCTCATCTTGTCCATCCCTCTCAAACCGGTTTTGTGAAGGGTCGTCTTGCGCGCGATAATATACGCACTTTTTGTCATATTCTTGGATCAGGTAAACGATCTCAACTCCCTGCCGCGGCCTTGGCTCTTGACGCTGAAAAGGCCTTTGACAAGGTCTCTTGGCTGTTTCTTCGTGCTGTCTTGCATGCACATAACCTTGGTGACTCCTTCATTAATATGGTAATGTCCTTATATTCTCAACCTAGAGCTAACATAAGAGTCAATGGTGCTACGTCGTCCTTTTTTAATCTTCGTCAGGGCACTAGACAAGGTTGTCCTTAATCTCCACTTTTGTTTTTGCTATCTATTGATCCTCTTCTCAGATTGATTGAATTACACCCAGACATTAAAGGTTTTTCTTTTGGGCCTCATTGTATTAAAACTGCTGCCTACGCAGACGATGTTCTTATTTTCTCAGACGATATCGCCTTGGCAATTCCTGCAATTTCAAATACCATTTCCCTCTTCTCAAAGGTTTCAGGCTATACCTTAAATAAGGATAAGACGGAAATGTTCCCTTTGAATGCCTACTGCTTCCCTTCACATATGGGCTCTGCGGGTTTTAAATGGCAGTCTACACATTTAAAATACTTGGGTATTTATTTCTGTTCTACCTTATATGCCACTACTGGCTATAACGAATCCCAGACTCTTCTTAAAGTGCGTCGTCTTTTGGATACATGGTCCCCGAAACATATTTCCTGGTGGGGTCGCCTTCAGACTCTTAAAATGATGATAACATCCATTATTAATTTCGTATCATCCATGCTTCCGGTTAAGTTATCAGATTCCTTTTTTCATGAACTTGATGTGCTGACATCTAAATTTTTGTGGAATGACAAACGTGCTAGAATTGCTTACAAATTTTTGCGACGACCTTGTGATATGGGAGGTTGCAATTTTCCTGATTGGGAAAAGTACCAAACTGCCTTTTTGGCTTCTCAAGGTGCTTTATGGTGCTCTCCTCCACCTCTTCATGTTCCCTCTTGGCTGTTAATAGAACAGGAATTAGCATCTCCTTTGCCAACTGCCTCTTTTGGCGCCACATCTACTTTGCATATCCTGTTCTCTCGTTCTATAATTCTCGATACAATTGCTGCGGTCCGGAAAGTAGACAAGAAAGTGGCAATCCCATTACACAAATCTAGGTGGTCGTCTATTTGGCGGAATTCTAAAATTAAACTCAATATTACTCCTACTCTCATGTCCTATTGGGCGGCTAAAGGGATTTCCCTTGTTAAACATCTCTATGGTGCTAATGATGAGCCATTACCTTTTTCCACCTTGGCTCAAAAGCATTCTTTAACTAACTTAGATTTTTATACTTTTCTTGAAATCAAAGTGGCACTTGCTAAGGTACGTCTTCATCCTACCTCTCCTACCACTTCTCTTTTTCATATCTGGACTAAATCTGGTCATGTAGCCTCCAAAATTTATACATTTTTATCATCTGTTTCATTACCCACACATACGGTTGCTCAACAAAAATGGCTGCATCATTTTGATCATGGAGTTACGGATCATATTTCTTCAGACACTTGGCAACTGATTGGTAAATTTTTTCCTCGCAATAAAATCGCCCCATCATTAATGCAATCTAAATTTTTCTCTGTCAACCTCCTTCATTGGACGCCTGTTCGTCTACATTCGCTTAATCTCAAAGATGACAATTTATGTTGGAGCTGTGGCTTATCGATGGGCGATTTTCAGCAGATGTTTTTTGAATGTTCCCTTCTCCAGCCTTTTTGGAACCTCATTCATAAACATCTCTCTCTCATCTTTGGTATTGAGTTCCAACTCTCTTTTCCATTAATATTATTGGGTCCTTTGGCTGCCCCTGCCCCTCTCCCCTTGGATCCAATGGAATTACAGTTGATGGATCTCCTTTTGACTGTAGCGGTGAAAGTCATACTTATGGAATGGAAATCCTTTTCCTCTGTCTCTTATCATACTTGGTGGGCTTGGGTCTCCTTTTTGCGTAGTGCTCACACCTCGGTTGATCAAGCTCACCTTTCTCCGTCTATCTCTAGTGGGGTCTGGAAAGCTTTAGATGATTATATGGATTTGTCTTCAAAAGGGTTGGTTGCTCAGTTTCCTTTTGATGTGTCTGTTTGATTGGCGTCTTGTGTTTTGCGTGTTGGGTTAGTCCGGTGGAAATCCTTCTTTTTCCTTTTCTTCTTTTTCTTTTTTCTTCTTCTTCTTTTTCTTTCCTGTCTTCTGTCCCCTTCCATCTTTTCTCTGGCTTTCTCTTTCTTTCTTCTTTCTCTAGCTCTATATCCTTCCCTGACCCCGAGAATAACAGCTGATAGTGATACATTTGTTATTGATTTGATATTAGCCTTTACCTACTTAGTTTCTTTGGTTATAACAGGCTACTTTTATTTAGGAATGCATTTACTATGCTTACACTTCAAGGTTAACCTCTGATTGTTTATCTATCTTGCCTCAATCGTATCACTTTTCTTATATTATGTACCTCTTATTCTTTGTCACTTATTTATAAATAAAATACTTTGAACTTAAAAAAAACAAAGACAAGTGAACCCCGGAAACTTGCTACAAAGCAGGATAAAGACTTCAAGAGATAAAGCCCTGATGAGAACTAGCCTAATGAATGGGCGAGTTCGAAACGCGTCGGCAATAAAGGAGGCAATTGATTCCTAATAGGAGGAAAACAAACCAAATGATTGGACTCACTATAATTGGGATTAATTCATATAGTTTGAGATTTATTCCTCTCACTGATTTGTTTTGTTATTAATTTCGCTACTGCCCCCTTGTTAAAAGTGACTTTATCCTTTATAAATATTGTAGATTTGCTGAATCACAAACACGAAGACTCTGAATTGGCTGCATAGCAATGGTGCAATAATATGTATATATGTGTATATAATGAATTGTTGTGTTAATGTCATATGTTAATGTCTTAACTGTAAATGTTTTTGTGTATCTTTTTCATGCAATTTGATTTGTTCAATGAGATAACAAAATAGAAAAAAAGTAAAAGGTATGAATAAATTATACCGTACAAATCTGGAATAAGCCTGATTTGTCGCTCAAATTCCGCAGCTTGTAGAAAGTAGTGGTAGGGCCAGCACTGTGTTTTTCCCTTAAGTACTATATGGTCCAGCTGACCCTACGTCCCAGGACCTATCTCCCTATCGTCACAAAATATAAATATGAATCAGCATGAGCTACGGAGAATAAGGCCTAATCTGGTCAATAGCTGGAACCAAGGGCCAGATGTATCTAGCTAAATTGCATTTGTAAACCCTGAAATTTGTAATATGTAGGTAGGCAAATACCTACTCGCAAAATAAGGAATCGCAAAAATTGTGATTCCTTATTTTGCGCAAGTATTCAGAGAATCGCAATTTGCTATGTTAGAAAGCTACGCAAATTGCGATATTGCCTTAAGGAATCGCAAATTACCAGTGTTAGACGGGGACCCTGAGGGTCGGCCGAGCAAGGGGGGAGAGGCCTCCTGGTGAGGGCCCTCTCCTTAGATCGTACGGACGAGCAACTACCCCCCCACAGATGGACGCCACACAAAGATAGGTTTATTTATTTATATTCTTATAGCGCGCCTGAATCAGCCCCGAAGGGGTATCTCCGCGCGTAGCTTCTGTATGGGATGAAAGAACTTATTGAGGGGATGACAGTGTGGGAGGCAGAAGTAAATTAATCTAGGGTAAATAGGAATGTTTTTAATTGTTTCCTAAAAGAAAAAAGATTAGAAATTTGTCTCAACTGTGGTGGAAGGGAGTTCCATAGCAAGGGGCCTTTGAGAGAGGGTGCTCTGCCTCCCTGTCTTGCGCTGGTAACTTTGGGTACCTGCATCAACATGGTGTTGCTGGAACGCAAGGCACGTCCAGGAGAGTAAGGGACAAAAATGTCTTTTAAGTATTTGGGACCGGACCCATGAATGCACTTATGCATTATGCAACAAAGTTTGAAGTTGACGCGTTGTCTCACTGGGAGCCAGTGAAGGTAAGAAAGGAGAGGGCGTGACGGGGTTCGGGGGGGGGGGCATTCAAGATGAGTCTTGCTGCGGTGTTCTGCACCACCTGCAGTCTGCATAATTGTTCATGATTGGCAGAGATGAGTAGACCATTACAATAGTCTACCCGTCCGAGAACTAGTGCCTGTACCAGTGTTTTCCTGTGGATGTCTGGCAGGAAGGGGAAGATGCGCCGTAGGAGACCAATTACTCGAAACACGTTCCCGTGACTTGACTGACATGATCTTTTAAAATCAGTGTTTGGTCCAGGCGCACTCCCAAGTTTTTAATGGTCTGTTTGGGCGCAGGAACAGGTCCTAGCTCAAGTGGCCACCAATCCGGAGACCAGAGCAGGGTGGCCCCTCCAAACAGCATGACTTCGGTTTTAGTCACATTGCATTGGAGGAAGTTCTGGGCCATCCAACCTGCCACAGCTCTCATACCATTTTGGAAGGATTGCATGACTGCAGATGTGATAGTTTGGAAGGGAAACAACAGCTGGGTTCTGTACACTTTTATCGGTATTCTTAGGCAGATTAAGCGTGACGATACAGCAGGACCAGGATACGATGATCCCTTCAATTCTAGTCTCTGGGGAAAGGGGGTAGCGGGACAGTCTCAGTACTGGTCCGGTACAGGGGTAGCTGGGGTGTAGCTCCCAATCCTCGAGCTGGAGGGTTCGCAAGTAGGGGCCGCGGCAGCGCCAGCAGGCCTTCAAGGATGGTTTACGAGGATGGGCCGCGGCAGCGCCAGCAGGCCTTCGAAGATGGTTCACGAGGATGAGCCGCGGCAGCGCCAGCAGGCTTTCAAAGATGGTTCACGAGGATGGGTCGCGGCTGCGCCAGCAGGCCTTCAAGGAGGGTTCACGAGGATGAGCCGCGGCAGCGCCAGCAGGCCTTCAAAGATGGTTCACGAGGATGAGCCGCGGCAGCGCCAGCAGGCCTTCAAGGATAGTTCACGAGGATGAGCCGCGGCAGCGCCAGCAGGCCTTCAAAGATGGTTCACGAGGATGAGCCGCGGCAGCGCCAGCAGGCCTTCAAAGATGGTTCACAAAGAGGAGCCGCGGCAGCGCCAGCAGGCCTCCAAGGATGAGTTCGTCTCGGCGTCTCTCGACTCCAGGATACAACTGGTTTCCTGCTCTGGAGCTACCCCAGTTATAGGTCTGGCGCCCTTTGATGTCCGGACCCTCGCACTTGGAGATCGGGGGGTCCGGGATGAGGGAGTCCAGACACCCAGCAGGGGGGTGGAGCCAGCGCCCAAGGAGGCTGGGGGCGATCGAAACCAGGCGGAGGGGAGCCATCGACACTCCTTCTCCCATTGACTCGCCAAGTGGTCGCGTTACCCCCTGGGTGGATGGTGGTGCCTCGATGTCGGGGCCTAGCTGGGCCTGCGGCGGAGGTCGACCCGAGGCCACGAGGCCTGGTCGTGGAGGGTCCAAGATGGCGGCTGGGCCGGGGACGGTTGTTCGGGAAGGGACCCGGGCCAGCCGAGAATGTTGTGGTTACGAGCCTGGGTTCCGTCAAGGGAGAGCTGGGGGTTGACCCGGCGGGCTGCAGGTGTAGTTCTTGTCCGGGGAACAGGGGTAGTAGTAGTCCGAGACCCACCATACGGGGAGGGGTCGGGCATGCCACGAGGCCGGTCCAACATGCGTCCCCCCCAGCTGAAGGCAGGGAGAGTCACCCATCCTCTTGGGTAATCTCCTCGCCGAGGCGGAAGAAGCGGGACAGGCCGTCTGCATTGGCGTGGTCTTGGCCTGGGCAATGCTCCACAGTGAAGTCCATCCCTTGCAGGGAGATGGACCAACGTAACAGCTTTGGATTCTCTCCCCGCATCTGCATCAGCCATTGCAGAGGTCGGTGGTCTGTTTGCACCCGGAAGTGGGTACCGAAGAGATAGGGCCGGAGCTTCTTGAGGGCCCACACCACGGCGAAGGCCTCTCGCTCTATGGTGCTCCAGCGCTGTTCTCGGGCCAGCAGGCGTCGGCTGATGAAGGCCACTGGCTGGTCAACTCATTCTGTGTTGACTTGGGAGAGGACGGCCCTAACTCCATGATCGGAGGCATCCGTCTGTACTATAAATTCCCGGCTGTAGTCGGGGGCTTGGAGCACTGGGGCGGTGCACATGGCGGACTTGAGGTTCTCAAAGGCGGCCTGACACTCAGGGGTCCAGTGTACTTCCGGGGGGTTCTTCTTGGACGTGAGTTCTGTGAGGGGCCCCGCAATGCTGCCATAGTCCTTCACGAAGCGCCGGTAGTATCCGGTGAGCCCCAGGAAGGCTCGGACCTCTGTTTGGGTGACCGGGGGCTCCCAAGCCTGGATGGCAGCGATCTTGAGTTGGAGAGGGGCCACTTGGCCACTTCCTACCTGGTGCCCCAGGTAGGTCACGGACCCTTGGCCGATTTGGCACTTGCTGGCCCCGATTGTCAGTCCTGCCCGCCGGAGGGCGGTCAGGACCTCCCGGAGGTGTTGGAGGTGTTCGGCCCAGTGGCGACTGTACACGGCAATATCGTCCAGATAGGCGGCGCTGAACTCCTCCAGCCCGCCCAATACTTTGTTCACGAGCCTCTGGAAGGTCGCGGGGGCGTTTTTTATTCCGAAGGGCATCACTTTGAAGTGGTAGTGGCCATCCGGGGTGGAGAAGGCGGATCGCTCCTGGGCGCCTGGGGTGAGGCCGATCTGCCAATAGCCCGCTGTTAAGTCAAAGATGCTCAGGTATTGGGCGGCCCCCAGACGGTCGATCAGTTCATCAGCTCGGGGGATGGGGTGCGCGTCTGTTCGGGTGACGGCGTTCAAGCCCCGGTAGTCCACACAAAATCTGAGTTCTGGGGCGACGCCAGGGGCAGCGGCCTTGGGGACCAGCACGACTGGACTGGCCCAGGGACTGTCGGAGGGCTCGATTACTCCTAGGGCCAGCATCTTGGATACTTCTGATTGGATGCAGGCGCTACTCGATCAGGCACTCCGTAGGCCCTGTGCCGGATAGGGGGGCTATCCCTGGTGTCGACATCGTGGAGGCACGAGGGGGTGACCCCCGGGGTGAGGGAGAACAGGTCGGCAAACTGCTGTAGCAAGTCTTGGCAGCCTTGGCATTGTGCTGGGGTCAGGGCAGAAGAGAGGTGGACTCCTTCCACGGAGCCGTCTTTTTCGAGGGTTCTCAGGAGGTCGGGGAGGGGCTCGGAGTCCTCTTCAGCCCCACTGTCGGTAGCCAAACACAACAGGTGATGGACCGAATGTGGATCAATGTCACACACTCAACCCAGTCCAAGGATCTGGGCCCAAATCCATCGTTTTTTTGCACTCCACACCACCCTGGGTTAGACAATGGCGATATGCAAATCAGCTCTGACCCTGTGCCCCATGGGAACAGTCCAGTCCGAACTACAAAAGCCATGTCCTTCCCAGAACGGAATCAAGCATCCGAGGACCGGACCGGTTTCGAGGTAACACCTCTCATCAGCCCGGCTAGCTTAACTCCAGTGGTGTGGAGTGCCTGGGACCCACGTCTAGGCATCCCCAGCGCACTTAGGGCGGAATATGCAAACACAACAGATGATGGACCGAATGTGGATCAATGTCACACACTCAACCCAGTCCAAGGATCTGGGCCCAAATCCATCGTTTTTTTGCACTCCACACCACCCTGGGTTAGACAATGGCGATATGCAAATCAGCTCTGACCCTGTGCCCCATGGGAACAGTCCAGTCCGAACTACAAAAGCCATGTCCTTCCCAGAACGGAATCAAGCATCCGAGGACCGGACCGGTTTCGAGGTAACACCTCTCATCCGCCCGGCTAGGTTAACTCCAGTGGTGTGGAGTGCCTGGGACCCACGTCTGGGCATCCCCAGCGCACTTAGGGCGGAATATGCAAACACAATAGGTGATGGACCGAATGTGGATCAATGTCACACACTCAACCCAGTCCAAGGATCTGGGCCCAAATCCATCATTTGTTTGCACTCCACACCACCCTGGGTTAGACAATGGCGATATGCAAATCAGCTCTGACCCTGTGCCCCATGGGAAGAGTCCAGTCCGAACTACAAAAGCCATGTCCTTCCCAGAACGGAATCAAGCATCCGAGGACCGGACCGGTTTTGAGGTAACACCTCTCATCAGCCCGGCTAGCTTAACTCCAGTGGTGTGGAGTGCCTGGGACCCACGTCTGGGCATCCCCAGCGCACTTAGGGCGGAATATGCAAACACAACAGGTGATGGACCGAATGTGGATCAATGTCACACACTCAACCCAGTCCAAGGATCTGGGCCCAAATCCATCGTTTTTTTGCACTCCACACCATCCTGGGTTAGACAATGGTGATATGCAAGTCAGCTCTGACCCTGTGCCCCATGGGAACAGTCCAGTCCGAACTACAAAAGCCATGTCCTTCCCAGAACGGAATCAAGCATCCGAGGACCGGACCGGTTTTGAGGTAACACCTCTCATCAGCCCGACTAGCTTAACTCCAGTGGTGTGGGGTGCCTGGGACCCACGTCTGGGCATCCCCAGCGCACTTAGGGCGGAATATGCAAACACAACAGGTGATGGACCGAATGTGGATCAATGTCACACACTCAACCCAGTCCAAGGATCTGGGCCCAAATCCATCGTTTTTTTGCACTCCACACCACCCTGGGTTAGACAACGGCGATATGCAAATCAGCTCTGACCCTGTGCCCCATGGGAACAGTCCAGTCCGAACTACAAAAGCCATGTCCTTCCCAGAACGGAATCAAGCATCTGAGGACCGGATCGGTTTCGAGGTAACACCTCTCATCAGCCCGGCTAGCTTAACTCCAGTGGTGTGGAGTGCCTGGGACCCACGTCTGGGCATCCCCAGCGCACTTAGGGCGGAATATGCAAACACAACAGGTGATGGACCGAATGTGGATCAATGTCACACACTCAACCCAGTCCAAGGATCTGGGCCCAAATCCATCGTTTTTTTGCACTCCACACCACCCTGGGTTAGACAAAGGCGATATGCAAATCAGCTCTGACCCTGTGCCCCATGGGAACAGTCCAGTACGAACTACAAAAGCCATGTCCTTCCCAGAACGGAATCAAGCATCCGAGGACCGGACCGGTTTCGAGGTAACACCTCTCATCAGCCCGGCTAGCTTAACTCCAGTGGTGTGGAGTGCCTGGGACCCACGTCTGGGCATCCCCAGCGCACTTAGGGCTGAATATGCAAACACAACAGGTGATGGACCGAATGTGGATCAATGTCACACACTCAACCCAGTCCAAGGATCTGGGCCCAAATCCATCGTTTTTTTCACTCCACACCACCCTGGGTTAGACAATGGCGATATGCAAATGAGATCTGACCCTGTGCCCCATGGGAACAGTCCAGTCCAAACTACAAAAGCCATGTCCTTCCCAGAACGGAATCAAGCATCCGAGGACCGGACCGGTTTCGAGGTAACACCTCTCATCAGCCCGGCTAGCTTAACTCCAGTGGTGTGGAGTGCCTGGGACCCACGTCTGGGCATCCCCAGCGCACTTAGGGCGGAATATGCAAACACAACAGGTGATGGACCGAATGTGGATCAATGTCACACACTCAACCCAGTCCACGGATCTGGGCCCAAATCCATCATTTTTTTGCACTCCACACCACCCTGGGTTAGACAATGGCGATATGCAAATCAGCTCTGACCCTGTGCCCCATGGGAACAGTCCAGTCCGAACTACAAAAGCCATGTCCTTCCCAGAACGGAATCAAGCATCCGAGGACCGGACCGGTTTCGAGGTAACACCTCTCATCAGCCCGGCTAGCTTAACTCCAGTGGTGTGGAGTGCCTGGGACCCACGTCTGGGCATCCCCAGCGCACTTTGGGCGGAATATGCAAACACAACAGGTGATGGACCGAATGTGGATCAATGTCACACACTCAACCCAGTCCAAGGATCTGGGCCCGAATCCATCGTTTTTTTGCACTCCACACCACCCTGGGTTAGACAATGGCGATATGCAAATCAGCTCTGACCCTGTGCCCCATGGGAACAGTCCAGTCCGAACTACAAAAGCCATGTCCTTCCCAGAACGGAATCAAGCATCCGAGGACCGGACCGGTTTCGAGGTAACACCTCTCATCAGCCCGGCTAGCTTAACTCCAGTGGTGTGGAGTGCCTGGGACACACGTCTGGGCATCCCCAGCGCACTTAGGGCGGAATATGCAAACACAACAGGTGATGGACCGAATGTGGATCAATGTCACACACTCAACCCAGTCCAAGGATCTGGGCCCAAATCCATCGTTTTTTTGCACTCCACACCACCCTGGGTTAGACAATGGCGATATGCAAATCAGCTCTGACCCTGTGCCCCATGGGAACAGTCCAGTCCGAACTACAAAAGCCATGTCCTTCCCAGAACGGAATCAAGCATCCGAGGACCGGACCGGTTTCGAGGTAACACCTCTCATCAGCCCGGCTAGCTTAACTCCAGTGGTGTGGAGTGCCTGGGACCCACGTCTGGGCATCCCCAGCGCACTTAGGGCGGAATATGCAAACACAACAGGTGATGGACCGAATGTGGATCAATGTCACACACTCAACCCAGTCCAAGGATCTGGGCCCAAATCCATCGTTTTTTTGCACTCCACACCACCCTGGGTTAGACAATGGCGATATGCAAATCAGCTCTGACCCTGTGCCCCATGGGAACAGTCCAGTCCGAACTACAAAATCCATGTCCTTCCCAGAACGGAATCAAGCATCCGAGAACCGGACCGGTTTCGAGGTAACACCTCTCATCAGCCCGGCTAGCTTAACTCCAGTGGTGTGGAGTGCCTGGGACCCACGTCTGGGCATCCCCAGCGCACTTAGGGCGGAATATGCAAACACAACAGGTGATGGACCGAATGTGGATCAATGTCACACACTCAACCCAGTCCAAGGATCTGGGCCCAAATCCATCGTTTTTTTGCACTCCCCACCACCCTGGGTTAGACAATGGCGATATGCAAATCAGTTCTGACCCTGTGCCCCATGGGAAGAGTCCAGTCCAAACTACAAAAGCCATGTCCTTCCCAGAACGGAATCAAGCATCCGAGGACCGGACCGGTTTCGAGGTAACACCGCTCATCAGCCCGGCTAGCTTAACTCCAGTGGTGTGGAGTGCCTGGGACCCACGTCTGGGCATCCCCAGCGCACTTAGGGCGGAATATGCAAACACAACAGGTGATGGACCGAATGTGGATCAATGTCACACACTCAACCCAGTCCAAGGATCTGGGCCCAAATCCATCGTTTTTTTACACTCCACACCACCCTGGGTTAGACAATGGCGATATGCAAATCAGCTCTGACCCTGTGCCCCATGGGAACAGTCCAGTCCGAACTACAAAAGCCATGTCCTTCCCAGAACGGAATCAAGCATCCGAGGACCGGACCGGTTTCGAGGTAACACCTCTCATCAGCCCGGCTAGCTTAACTCCAGTGGTGTGGAGTGCCTGGGACCCACGTCTGGGCATCCCCAGCGCACTTAGGTCGGAATATGCAAACACAACAGGTGATGGACCGAATGTGAATCAATGTCACACACTCAACCCAGTCCAAGGATCTGGGCCAAATCCATCGTTTTCTTGCACTCCACACCACCCTGGGTTAGACAATGGCGATATGCAAATCAGCTCTGACCCTGTGCCCCATGGGAACAGTCCAGTCCGAACTACAAAAGCCATGTCCTTCCCAGAACGGAATCAAGCATCCAAAGACCGGACCGGTTTCAAGGTAACACCTCTCATCAGCCCGGCTAGCTTAACTCCAGTGGTGTGGAGTGCCTGGGACCCACGTCTGGGCATCCCCAGCGCACTTAGGGCGGAATATGCAAACACAACAGGTGATGGACCGAATGTGGATCAATGTCACACACTCAACCCAGTCCAAGGATCTGGGACCAAATCCATCGTTTTTTTGCACTCCACACCACCCTGGGTTAGACAATGGCGATATGCAAATCAGCTCTGATCCTGTGCCCCATGGGAACAGTCCAGTCCGAACTACAAAAGCCATGTCCTTCCCAGAACGGAATCAAGCATCCGAGGACCGGACCGGTTTTGAGGTAACACCTCTCATCAGCCCGGCTAGCTTAACTCCAGTGGTGTGGAGTGCCTGGGACCCACATCTGGGCATCCCCAGCGCACTTAGGGCGGAATATGCAAACACAACAGGTGATGGACCGAATATGGATCAATGTCACACACTCAACCCAGTCCAAGGATCTGGGCCCAAATCCATCGTTTTTTTGCACTCCACACCAACCTGGGTTAGACAATGGCGATATGCAAATCAGCTCTGACCCTGTGCCCCATGGGAACAGTCCAGTCCGAACTACAAAAGCCATGTCCTTCCCAGAACGGAATCAAGCATCCGAGGACCGGACCGGTTTCGAGGTAACACCTCTCATCAGCCCGGCTAGCTTAACTCCAGTGGTGTGGAGTGCCTGGGACCCACGTCTGGGCATCCCCAGCGCACTTAGGGCGGAATATGCAAACACAACAGGTGATGGACCGAATGTGGATCAATGTCACACACTCAACCCAGTCCAAGGATCTGGGCCCAAATCCATCGTTTTTTTGCACTCCACACCACCCTGGGTTAGACAATGGCGATATGCAAATCAGCTCTGACCCTGTGCCCCATGGGAACAGTCCAGTCCGAACTACAAAAGCCATGTCCTTCCCAGAACGGAATCAAGCATCCGAGGACCGGACCGGTTTCGAGGTAACACCTCTCATCAGCCCGGCTAGCTTAACTCCAGTGGTGTGGAGTGCCTGGGACCCACGTCTGGGCATCCCCAGCGCACTTAGGGCGGAATATGCAAACACAACAGGTGATGGACCGAATGTGGATCAATGTCACACACTCAACCCAGTCCAAGGATCTGGGCCCAAATCCATCGTTTTTTTGCACTCCACACCACCCTGGGTTAGACAATGGCGATATGCAAATCAGCTCTGACCCAGTGCCCCATGGGAACAGTCCAGTCCGAACTACAAAAGCCATGTCCTTCCCAGAACGGAATCAAGCATCCGAGGACCGGACCGGTTTCGAGGTAACACCTCTCATCAGCCCGGCTAGCTTAACTCCAGTGGTGTGGAGTGCCTGGGACCCACGTCTGGGCATCCCCAGCGCACTTAGGGCGGAATATGCAAACACAACAGGTGATGGACCGAATGTGGATCAATGTCACACACTCAACCCAGTCCAAGGATCTGGGCCCAAATCCATCGTTTTTTTGCACTCCACACCACCCTGGGTTAGACAATGGCGATATGCAAATCAGCTCTGACCCTGTGCCCCATGGGAACAGTCCAGTCCGAACTACAAAAGCCATGTCCTTCCCAGAACAGAATCAAGCATCCGAGGACCGGACCGGTTTCGAGGTAACACCTCTCATCAGCCCGGCTAGCTTAACTCCAGTGGTGTGGAGTGCCTGGGACCCACGTCTGGGCATCCCCAGCGCACTTAGGGCGGAATACGCAAACACAACAGGTGATGGGCCGAATGTGGATCAATGTCACACACTCAACCCAGTCCAAGGATCTGGGCCCAAATCCATCGTTTCTTTGCACTCCACACCACCCTGGGTTAGACAATGGCGATATGCAAATCAGCTCTGACCCTGTGCCCCACGGGAACAGTCCAGTCCGAACTACAAAAGCCATGTCCTTCCCAGAACGGAATCAAGCATCCGAGGACCGGACCGGTTTCGAGGTAACACCTCTCATCAGCCCGGCTAGCTTAACTCCAGTGGTGTGGAGTGCCTGGGACCGACGTCTGGGCATCCCCAGCGCACTTAGGGCGGAATATGCAAACACAACAGGTGATGGAAAGAATGTGGATCAATGTCACACACTCAACCCAGTCCAAGGATCTGGGCCCAAATCCATCGTTTTTTTGCACTCCACACCACCCTGGGTTAGACAATGGCGATATGCAAATCAGCTCTGACCCTGTGCCCCATGGGAACAGTCCAGTCCAAACTACAAAAGCCATGTCCTTCCCAGAACGGAATCAAGCATCCGAGGACCGGACCGGTTTCGAGGTAACACCTCTCATCAGCCCGGCTAGCTTAACTCCAGTGGTGTGGAGTGCCTGGGACCCACGTCTGGGCATCCCCAGCGCACTTAGGGCGGAATATGCAAACACAACAGGTGATGGACCGAATGTGGATCAATGTCACACACTCAACCCAGTCCAAGGATCTGGGCCCAAATCCATCGTTTTTTTGCACTCCACACCACCCTGGGTTAGACAATGGCGATATGCAAATCAGCTCTGACCCTGTGCCCCATGGGAACAGTCCAGTCCGAACTACAAAAGCCATGTCCTTCCCAGAACGGAATCAAGCATCCGAGGACCGGACCGATTTCGAGGTAACACCTCTCATCAGCCCAGCTAGCTTAACTCCAGTGGTGTGGAGTGCCTGGGACCCACGTTTGGGCATCCCCAGCGCACTTAGGGCGGAATATGCAAACACAACAGGTGATGGACCGAATGTGGATCAATGTCACACACTCAACCCAGTCCAAGGATCTGGGCCCAAATCCATCGTTTTTTTGCACTCCACACCACCCTGGGTTAGACAATGGCGATATGCAAATCAGCTCTGACCCTGTGCCCCATGGGAACAGTCCAGTCCGAACTACAAAAGCCATGTCCTTCCCAGAACGGAATCAAGCATCCGAGGGCCGGACCGGTTTCGAGGTAACACCTCTCATCAGCCCGGCTAGCTTAACTCCAGTGGTGTGGAGTGCTTGGGACCCACGTCTGGGCATCCCCAGCGCACTTAGGGCGGAATACGCAAACACAACAGGTGATGGACCGAATGTGGATCAATGTCACACACTCAACCCAGTCCAAGGACCTGGGCCCAAATCCATCGTTTTTTTGCACTCCACACCACCCTGGGTTAGACAATGGCGATATGCAAATCAGCTCTGACCCTGTGCCCCATGGGAACAGTCCATTCCGAACTACAAAAGCCATGTCCTTCCCAGAACGGAATCAAGCATCCGAGGACCGGACCGGTTTCGAGGTAACACCTCTCATCAGCCCGGCTAGCTTAACTCCATTGGTGTGGAGTGCCTGGGACCCACGTCTGGGCATCCCCAGCGCACTTAGGGCGGAATATGCAAACACAACAGGTGATGGACAGAATGTGGATCAATGTCACACACTCAACCCAGTCTAAGGATCTGGGCCCAAATCCATCGTTTTTTTGCACTCCACACCACCCTGGGTTAGACAATGGCAATATGCAAATCAGCTCTGACCCTGTGCCCCATGGGAAGAGTCCAGTCCAAACTACAAAAGCCATGTCCTTCCCAGAACGGAATCAAGCATCCGAGGACCGGACCGGTTTCGAGGTAGCACCTCTCATCAGCCCGGCTAGCTTAACTCCAGGATGGATTTGGGCCCAGATCTTTGGACTGGGATGAATGTGTGACATTGATCCACATTCGGTCCATCACCTGTTTTGTTTGCAATACCGCCATAAGTGCGCTGGGGATGCCCAGACGTGGGTCCCAGGCACTCCACACCACTGGAGTCAAGCTAGCCGGGCTGATGAGAGGTGTTACCTCGAAACCGGTCCGGTCCTCGGATGCTTGATTCCGTTTTAGGAAGGACATGGCTTTTGTAGTTCGACTGGACTGTTCCCATGGGGCACAGGGTCAGAGCTGATTTGCATATCGCCATTGTCTAACCCAGGGTGGTGTGGAGTGCAAAAAAACGATGGATTTGGGCCCAGATCTTTGGACTGGGATGAATGTGTGACATTGATCCACATTCGGTCCATCACCTGTTTTGTTTGCAATACCGCCATAAGTGCGCTGGGGATGCCTAGACGTGGGTCCCAGGCACTCCACACCACTGGAGTCAAGCTAGCCGGGCTGATGAGAGGTGTTACCTCGAAACCGGTCCAGTCCTCGGATGCTTGATTCCGTTCTGGGAAGGACATGGCTTTTGTAGTTCGGACTGGACTGTTCCCATGGGGCACAGGGTCAGAGCTGATTTGCATATCACCATTGTCTAACCCAGGGTGGTGTGGAGTGCAAAAAAACGATGGATTTGGGCCCAGATCTTTGGACTGGGATGAATGTGTGACATTGATCCACATTCGGTCCATCACCTGTTTTGTTTGCAATACCGCCATAAGTGCACTGGGGATGCCCAGACGTGGGTCCCAGGCACTCCACACCACTGGAGTCAAGCTAGCCGGGCTGATGAGAGGTGTTACCTCGAAACCGGTCCGGTCCTCGGATGCTTGATTCCGTTCTGGGAAGGACATGGCTTTTGTAGTTCGGACTGGACTGTTCCCATGGGGCACAGGGTCAGAGCTGATTTGCATATCGCCATTGTCTAACCCAGGGTGGTGTGGAGTGCAAAAAAACGATGGATTTGGGCCCAGATCTTTGGGCTGGGATGAATGTGTGACATTGATCCACATTCGGTCCATCACCTGTTTAGTTTGCAATACCGCCATAAGTGCGCTGGGGATGCCCAGACGTGGGTCCCAGGCACTCCACACCACTGGAGTCAAGCTAGCCGGGCTGATGAGAGGTGTTACCTCGAAACCGGTCCGGTCCTCGGATGCTTGATTCCGTTCTGGGAAGGACATGGCTTTTGTAGTTCGGACTGGACTGTTCCCATGGGGCACAGGGTCAGAGCTGATTTGCATATCGCCATTGTCTAACCCAGGGTGGCGTGGAGTGCAAAAAAACGATGGATTTGGGCCCAGATCTTTGGACTGGGATGAATGTGTGACATTGATCCACATTCGGTCCATCACCTGTTTTGTTTGCAATACCGCCATAAGTGCGCTGGGGATGCCCAGACGTGGGTCCCAGGCACTCCACACCACTGGAGTCAAGCTAGCCGGGCTGATGAGAGGTGTTACCTCGAAACCGGTCCGGTCCTCGGATGCTTGATTCTGTTCTGGGAAGGACATGGCTTTTGTAGTTCGGACTGGACTGTTCCCATGGGGCACAGGGTCAGAGCTGATTTGCATATCGCCATTGTCTAACCCAGGGTGGTGTGGAGTGCAAAAAAACGATGGATTTGGGCCCAGATCTTTGGACTGGGATGAATGTGTGACATTGATCCACATTCGGTCCATCACCTGTTTTGTTTGCAATACCGCCATAAGTGCGCTGGGGATGCCCAGACGTGGGTCCCAGGCACTCCACACCACTGGAGTCAAGCTAGCCGGGCTGATGAGAGGTGTTACCTCGAAACTGGTCCGGTCCTCGGATGCTTGATTCCGTTCTGGGAAGGACATGGCTTTTGTAGTTCGGACTGGACTGTTCCCATGGGGCACAGGGTCAGAGCTGATTTGCATATCGCCATTGTCTAACCCAGGGTGCTGTGGAGTGCAAAAAAACGATGGATTTGGGCCCAGATCTTTGGACTGGGATGAATGTGTGACATTGATCCACATTCGGTCCATCACCTGTTTTGTTTGCAATACCGCCATAAGTGCGCTGGGGATGCCCAGACGTGGGTCCCAGGCACTCCACACCACTGGAGTCAAGCAAGCCGGGCTGATGAGAGGTGTTACCTCGAAACCGGTCCGGTCCTCGGATGCTTGATTCCGTTCTGGGAAGGACATGGCTTTTGTAGTTCGGACTGGACTGTTCCCATGGGGCACAGGGTCAGAGCTGATTTACATATCGCCATTGTCTAACCCAGGGTGGTGTGGAGTGCAAAAAAACGATGGATTTGGGCCCAGATCTTTGGACTGGGATGAATGTGTGACATTGATCCACATTCGGTCCATCACCTGTTTTGTTTGCAATACCGCCATAAGTGCGCTGGGGATGCCCAGATGTGGGTCCCAGGCACTCCACACCACTGGAGTCAAGCTAGCCGGGCTGATGAGAGGTGTTACCTCGAAACCGGTCCGGTCCTCGGATGCTTGATTCCGTTCTGGGAAGGACATGGCTTTTGTAGTCGGACTGGACTGTTCCCATGGGGCACAGGGTCAGAGCTGATTTGCATATCGCCATTGTCTAACCCAGGGTGGTGTGGAGTGCAAAAAAACGATGGATTTGGGCCCAGATCTTTGGACTGGGATGAATGTGTGACATTGATCCACATTCGGTCCATCACCTGTTTTGTTTGCAATACCGCCATAAGTGCGCTGGGGATGCCCAGACGTGGGTCCCAGGCACTCCACACCACTGGAGTCAAGCTAGCCGGGCTGATGAGAGGTGTTACCTCGAAACTGGTCCGGTCCTCGGATGCTTGATTCCGTTCTGGGAAGGACATGGCTTTTTGTAGTTCGGACTGGACTGTTCCCATGGGGCACTGGGTCAGAGCTGATTTGCATATCGCCATTGTCTAACCCAGGGTGGTGTGGAGTGCAAAAAAACGATGGATTTGGGCCCAGATCTTTGGACTGGGATGAATGTGTGACATTGATCCACATTCGGTCCATCACCTGTTTTGTTTGCCACTGTCGGTAGCCATCAGGAGGCTAAGTTCAGAGCGCACAAAGTGAGGCTTAAGTCGGTTGGCATGGAGGACCCGGAGGGGGTTCCGGGGGGACTCCAGGTCCACCAGGTAGGTGACGGGGCCCTTGCGCTCCACCACCTTGAAGGGTCCTATCCATTTGTCCTGGAGGGCGCAAGGTTCGACCGGGGACATGACCCAGACCTGTTGTCCCGGCTCGAACTCAATGTATGAGGCATTTTGATCATACCAACGTTTCATGTCTTCTTGGCTGGCTTCGAGGTTGGCCTTGGCAAGTTCCCTGAACCGCCAAGTCTGGTTCCGGAGGGTCAAGAGGTACTTGTACACATCAGGAGGAGTCTTCTGGGGGGTCACCTCCCACCCTTCCTTGACCAGGCTGAGGGGACCCCGGACGGGGTGCCCATACAGGAGCTCGAAGGGGCTGAATCCCAGGGACTTCTGTGGGACCTCCCGGTAGGCAAACAGGAGGCAGGGTAGCAGCACGTCCCATTGGCTGCGTAGGGGCTCTTCCAGGCCCATGATCATACCCTTGAGGGTGCGATTGAATCGTTCCTCTAGTCCGTTTCCTTGCGGGTGGTAGGGGGTCGTAAATTTGTAGGTGACCCCACACTGTTGCCATAGGGACTTCATGTATCTGGAGATGAAGTTTGTGCCCCGATCACTGACGACCTCTCGGGGGAAGCCCACCCGCGAGAATATTCCCATCAGGGCTCGGCCCACCACGGGCGCTGTCACGGTCCGGAGAGGTATGGCCTTGGGATAGCGGGTGGCATGGTCCACCAGGACGAGTATGAACCGGTGACCTTGCGCCGTCCGGGGCTCCAGGGGCCCCACAATGTCGATCCCCACCCGCTCAAAGGGAGTGGTGACGATGGGAAAGGGTTGCAGGGGGACTTTTAGTTTTCGGCCGCTCTTCCCGCTGGCCTGGCATGTGGGGCAGGCCCGGCAGTGGTTTATCACGTCGTTCCGCATTTTAGGCCAGTAGAAATGGGTCACCAGGTGGCGGTAAGTCTTGTCCTGCCCCAGGTGCCCGGCGAGAGGCACATCGTGTGCCAGGTTCAAGAGGAAGTCTCTGAAGCGGAGGGGGGCCACCAGCACTCGGCTGGTCCCCAGTTCGGCAATCTTCTGCTCACTGTAGAGGAGCTCATTGTCCCAATAGATCCAGTGGGCCCCCGAGGCATCCCCTGCGCTCTGGGCTATGGCTTGCTGTCGGAGCCCCTCGAGGGAGGGACACGTTCTTTGTTCCTGGCGGAACTGTTCCCGAGTGTGGCCACCTTCTTGGCGCCACTGGGCCAGCTCCAGAAGGTCTCGAAGTGGGTCAGGCTCTTCGTTGTCGGACCCCGGTGGACCGGGTTCAGGGGTGGTCTCTTCAGTGATGACAGGCGGTGGAGGTTCGGGCCACTTGGGTTCTTCAGTGGATGGGATGGCGCGGGCGGCCATGGATCGGGTCGTCGCACAGACCCATTCAGGGAGACCAAGCATCCCCAGGACCAAGCATCCCCAGGTGCTCTCTTCGTTCAACGGCGGCCCAGGGGGAGCTCTCGAGATCGTTCCCCAGGAGGCAGTCCACGGGGGCATCGTCTCGGACGGTCATTTTCAGCATGCCCGACACTCCCCCCCACTCGAAGGGGACGCGGGCCATCTGGCACCGGCTTTCGGAGTTGTCCGATGACCGTACTGTACAAAGTACGTTGGGCAAGATCTGATCGGGGGTCACCAGATGGCAACGGACTGCGGTCACACTGGCCCCCGTGTCGCGGAGGGCTTCGGCCTTTCCCCTAGACATACCACGGACATGGCTGCAGGTTCCCACTCAGTCTGGTAGTGTTCGCACTCTTCGGCTTCTTCTTCGCCTTGCTCTTCTCCGAGGGCGATGGCGGTGAGTTGGCGGTTCATTGGACCCGGGGCCTGGACTGACTGGTTTCTCGGACAGTTGGGGTCATTGGCGTAATGGCCGGGCCGCTGGCATTTGTGGCAGACAAGGTTGGAGCGGAATCCCGGTCGCGTCGGAGGGCTTCCTCTTCCGGCCGGAGACGGGGGTTGCTAGTGGTGGGCATCGTGGCGGTGTCCCTGCCCCGACCCTGGCCTCCTCCTCCCCCTCGCGGATGGTGGGACCCCTGGGAGACTCTGTTTTGTTCGCCCGGCCAATTCCGGGGGACCCGGGTGCTCTCCCATCGATCCGCTTTGATGGCGAGTTTCCGGGGTTCGGTCAGCTTGCTATCGAGGAGATGCTGCCTTAGTTCAACTAAACAATTATTGGATAGGTGCTCCCACACAATGAGGTTGAATAATTGTTCGTAGGTGGTGACCTGGCTGCCTTTGATCCACCCCTCTAAGGCTCGGCTAAAAAAGTTCACATATTCCACCCAGGTGGTACCGGGGATTCTTTTACAGTCTCGAAATCGCTGCCGGTACATCTCGGGGGTGAGCCCATAGCGAGTGAGAAGGGCGGCTTTCATGTGCTCGTAGGAGGTCATCTCTGCGTCGGGGAGTTGCAGCAGGGCATCTTCGTTGACGAATCTCCACCACAACCCGGCTCCCCAGTCCTTTCGCGGAATCCGGTGGGAGATCATAGCTACCTCGTAGGCTTTGAACCATTGCTGGATATCGTCGTTCCGGTAGTACTCTCGGACGACGTCTTTGGGAATGTGGACCTTGGTGACTGTTCGGGGAGCGGAGCTCTGGTTCTCGGGGACGCCGAGGTCCCTGTTTTATCGTCGAATCTCTAGTTCTTTTAAACTGCGCTCGTGTTCGTACGCTAGTTTCTTCTCTTCCAGCTCCCTCTGGCTTTTTTTTTCTTCTCGTTCTTCCCGTAGCCGTAAGTGTTCGAGGGCTATCTTTTTTTCTGCTAGTTTTAGTTCCCCATCTAAGCGGAGTCGAGCCAGTTCCAACTCGTGGCGCCAGCTCCTCTCCCGTTCTCGGGCCTCCTCGGAAGAGAGGCCCGCTCTTCTTTCTTCTTCGGGGGTTGCAATTGTTTCTGTGGTCTCAATGCTTTCGTTTTGGGGTGGGGACGCTCCTGTCTCCACCCAAGACTCCAAGGCGTGCTTGAGGTCATCTTTGGTGCTCAGTCCCGTGGTAGCGATGCCCAAGTCCATACAGAATTGTTTTCATTCCTTGTGGCTGTATTCTTCTAGCCGTTCCATCTGGAATTTTGCGGTTGTTCCGGTCTCTTTTGTCGTCATTGTTGCTGTGTGTCGTGGGGTGAGTTACTCTCCGTACGATTATGCGTTGGCTCGAATCGCGCCGCTGGCCACCAATGTTAGACGGGGACCCTGAGGGTCAGCCGAGCAAGGGGGGAGAGGCCTCCTGGTGAGGGCCCTCTCCTTAGATCGTACGGAGGAGCAACTACCCCCCCACAGATGGACGCCACACAAAGATAGGTTCTGTACACTTTTATCGGTATTCTTAGGCAGGTTAAGCGTGACGATACAGCAGGACCAGGATACGATGATCCCTTCAATTCTAGTCTCTGGGGAAAGGGGGTAGCGGGACAGTCTCAGTACTGGTCCGGTACAGGGGTAGCTGGGGTGTAGCTCCCAATTCTCGAGCTGGAGGGTTCGCAAGTAGGGGCCTCGGCAGCGCCAGCAGGCCTTCAAGGATGGTTTACGAGCATGGGCCGCGGCAGCGCCAGCAGGCCTTCGAAGATGGTTCACGAGGATGAGCCGCGGCAGCGCCAGCAGGCTTTCAAAGATGATTCACGAGGATGGGCCGCGGCAGCACCAGCAGGGCTTCAAAGATGGTTCACGAGGATGAGCCGCGGCAGCGCCAGCAGGCCTTCAAAGATGGTTCACGAGGATGAGCCGCGGCAGCGCCAGCAGGCCTTCAAGGATAGTTCACGAGGATGAGCCGCGGCAGTGCCAGCAGGCCTTCAAAGATGGTTCACGAGGATGAGCCGCGGCAGCGCCAGCAGGCCTTCAAAGATGGTTCACGAAGAGGAGCCGCGGCAGCGCCAGCAGGCCTCCAAGGATGAGTTTGTCTCGGCGTCTTTCGACTCCAGGATACAACTGGTTTCCTGCTCTGGAGCTACCCCAGTTATAGGTCTGGCGCCCTTTGATGTCCGGACCCTCGCACTTGGAGGTCGGGGGGTCCGGGATGAGGGAGTCCAGACACCCAGCAGGGGGGTGGAGCCAGCGCCCAGAGAGGCTGGTGGCGATCGAAACCAGGCGGAGGGGAGCCATCGACACTCCTTCTCCCATTGACTCGCCAAGTGGTCGCGTTACCCCCTGGGTGGATGGTGGTGCCTCGATGTCGGGGCCTGGCTGGGCCTGAGACGGAGGTCGACCCGAGGCCATGAGGCCTGGTCGTGGAGGGTCCAAGATGGCGGCTGGGCCGGGGACAGTTGTTCGGGAAGGGACCCGGGCCAGCCGAGAATGTTGTGGTTATGAGCCTGGGTTACGTCGGGGAAGAGCTGGGGGTTGACCCGGCGGGCTGCAGGTGTAGTTCTTGTCCGGGGAACAGGGGTAGTAGTAGTCCGAGACCCGCCATGCGGGGAGGGGCCGGGCATGCCACGAGGCCTGTCCAACAACCAGCAACTTCAAGTTGGTGGTAATTTGTGATTTCCTTTAAAAAAGCACTTTTTTGCTTTTTTCAAAGTGCCATTTGGCACACGTACATGCCCTTAGGGCATGTATGTGCGCCACATGAGCACACATGCACATTTCAGGGGTGCAACAGGGTGTCCTTTTGCAGTGGCAGTTCTTCCATGGGGGCGTTTGGTCGCCGCCCCCCCTGCTTTCTCGCCGTGCGAGAAGGCAGAAACAAATGGTAGTTATTTATAACTACCATTTGTTTCTGCCTTCTCGCACGGCGAGAAAGCAGAACTAACTTCCTGGTTTAGAGTAGGTGGTGTTCGAGGGCAGGGGGGGTGGCTTGGGGGAGTGGCTTGCCCACTGTTGTTAATACTTACTGTTTGGGCAGCCTGAGGCCGCCCAAACAGACAGTATTAACAATAGTGGGAAAGCCACTCCCCCAAGCCACCCCCCTGCCCTCGAGTAACACCACCCACTCACTTGCCCTGTTCTCTCTGTATGCTGCAGCAGCAGCATACAGAGAGAAAATGACGTAGCCTGGGGCAGCCGGCCGCACCAATCAAA
The DNA here is from genome assembly GCF_964263255.1 of Lissotriton vulgaris. Taxonomy (NCBI): domain Eukaryota; kingdom Metazoa; phylum Chordata; class Amphibia; order Caudata; family Salamandridae; genus Lissotriton; species Lissotriton vulgaris. The sequence goes on from NW_028249921.1 coordinate 28,428, forward strand.
AACGCGGCGGTGGAGAGGGAGGCTGCCTGCCGTGCCGCCTTCCTGATGGCGTGCTGCAGGACTTGAAATCGAGGACGGCGGGTTTCGGGACGGAGTCACCGGGCGGTGAGTTTACTTTATTTTATATATTTGTTTTCGTTTCCAAACCCCTCCCGCCTCCCCCCTCACCCCCTCAGGTCATCGCGAGTGGGACCCCATATCCAAACCCCCCCCACCCGCCCGTAATGCCGGCCGCGACTGATGGTGTTCAATGTTGATTTTTGTTTCCAGTCCGTTCCCGCCACCTGTAGTGTCTGATGTTGTAATTGTTTTTTATGGCCCCCACCGACAGCGCACAACCCGGTCCCCATCCAGGCTTCTGTGGAAAGAGACATTACGTTCCTTTCCGGCTCACCTCCACTGTCCGATGCTTGTGTGGTCCTTGAACTGCACAACCCCGGCTCGACATGTTTGTGTCGAAAGCGACACCACCATGTTTCCTTCCAGCTCACCCTACCTCTAGTCTAGTGTCAGTGAGTGTGTGTATGATTGCCTGAGCTTCGGATCGTCGGCGTCAAATACGATCTTCGCAGCCACCCCTGCTGTGATGTCTGTACTGTTTGCTCTCACAGTCTGTGGGTACTGTATGTGAGTGGCGTGTTTGCTAAGTTCTGCAATGTCACTGTCTCCGCGGGTGCTGCTTATCTGCTTGTGTACCTCCTGCTTGCGTGCTTCTGCTCTGTGACAACCGCTGGGCGCCTACTTGTATGTCTGCACTCTGCTCTGTGATTGCTTTGCTTTTGCGTCTGCTCTGCGGTTTTCGTTTGTGTATACTCAGTGGCTAGGGCTACTTCTGTGTGTCAGCTTCACTGGACAGTGACTCCCTTTCTTCCTCATAGTCGTAAACTGGCCACTTCATAACTTTTACAATTCATTTTATTTCTCATTACACCTCTCTAATCTTGTAGACTCTTGCGCTAAAGGGTAATTATGAAACCACAACTCCAGCAGCCTTGGCGCTGTTGGTGAAATACCAGAACTGGCATTAGGTCACCCTCATGCCTCCTTGCACATGACATGACCACTGTGTTCCCCCCTACATCCCCCCTCGCCCCCCTCCACCCCACACACACCAAGCAGTAATCCTATGGCCTTAATTTTTCTCAGTCTGCTACGTGGGCCACACATTAGGCATGCTGTCTTGTTATTTCCAGTCTCATTGTGTAGGTCCCAGTTCCTTTCAGATAAAAGGGAGGGGAGAAAAAGTGGGATGAAGAGGCTGAGAAACAGATGGAGGGCTTGTGTGTTGCCCTAGAGGAAACGCCAGTCACGTTATTGAATTTTCAAATAAATGCATAGGCCACAATATTGTGCGCATGCAGAATATGCTTGGTGGGGGTGTTGGTGCCCATCAGCCCACTTCTGGCAAAATGCTGGCCCTTGCATGTTGGTGGCAAAATTCTGGCACATTTTGGGAAGCTTGACATTGGCCACCTCTTACAAAGCGCTTGCCCACTGACCCTCCAACATTGCGAACTCATGTTAGATGCATCATGCATCAAAGAACAGGAGCAGCTCTGAACCTCGGTGGCCTCGCTACACTCGCTCGCTACGGTGAAGTATGATTAATATTTTACGCCCTACCACTTTCAAATGTCACCAGCCGCCACTGTCCTTTTGGAACCCTTGCACCCATGAAATTTAACCTAATGGGTACTCGCAAATTGTGCGCGCAATTCCTATTCATTCCTATGGGCCTCTTGATACATTCATATAAACCACTTATCGTTTGGCAGTTATATTATTTGCAACAAGCTCACTCTAAACACCCTTTCAAACGTAATAAACAATTAGGACTTTTAACCAACATACCAAGGGGAAACACTTTAGCATTCCTAAACAATAGCTGCCTGAAAATATGAACCGCAGTTCTACTAGATAAGATATCTAACTCGACCGTTTAAACATAGTATGCATGTTCCTCCAGCAGCAGGCAGTGAGCTGGTAAATTGTTACAGCTGAAATAAACCTCTCCACAGAACAGAGCATGCGTAGACTTTTTAATAAAGAAATGGGGACACAGTTTATCAATATCATGAAAGCTGTGCACATGTCAACATTTGAAAGCCACATTTTTAAATGCACCCAGTCTAGGTCCTGTAAATTAATTTTGCGGCATACTTAATCAACATTATTATCATTGTTAAATAAAGGACAGTTCCACTGTGTGTGACTCATTCATGTTATTAAACACATAAAATGTATTATTTTTTGTAATTACTTCATCAATCGCATGCAACACTGTTACCAACCATATAACTAAGGGTTTTATTCAGAGTTTGGAGGAGTGATATCTATGTGGGAGAGATGGCCACCCAATTCAGCTTTTATTGGATGCAGTTTTGCAAACGATGTCTACACCAATGCACACAAAATTTGCTGTAGTCTCCAGAATAAAAACGTGGCACCGGGCCTGAAGATTGGGGTCCTTAATGTTATTTCCCATTTTGATTGACCACATTTAGATTTGCACAGTATAAAGTTGGAATACCAGCTAAGAACGGTATTTGGGGGGCCAGTATTCCCTTGTCCCCTGGACCATGCAATTAAAACTCAGGACCAGGTGTGAATCATGGTGTTCCTCGTATCTCTGTAAAACAGTGTGGACATCACTTGATCAATTTGCTGTGCAAAGTCAAATGATTGTGTAGCTTTAGTTTGCATGACAACCGTGTGCTTTCTGTGCAAAAATGGATTTATTGCTGAGGAGGTGAAAGTGGGAATGTCACAATTCAATCCCAGGTTGTTAGGTCTCAATAATTTAAACCTAAACTCAACCCTTGGTAGCTGTAGCGCAGAGCAGGCAGGCTTAACTTAGGAGAAATACGTAAAGCATTTATCAGTACCAAAACAGTTAAAAAGTAAAACACTATGTGATAATGTAATAAAGATGTTGGTTGCGATGCCGACCTCTTGTGTGAATTCTCACTGGTTGTGGGGAATGATATGTTTTTCTTCTGCCCAAGACAGTAGCTCAGTTAGTAGAAGGCTTGGAAAATGCTTTGCCTCGTTCTCTAATAACGTAATAAAACTGTAATTTTCTGCTCTGTGGTGATTGCCTCCTTTAAAAATAGGGTTTATTATGGAGTCTTTCCATGAATCTGGGATTATTTCTAACTGCAGCACGTAGTTGAATACTGTTGTTAGGATGGGCGCCCAAAAGATAGTTTTATACAGTCCTTGTGGATTTCCATTTGGGCCCAGTGCTCCATGGCACCTGCACTTCTGAATAGATTTGTATGTTTGATCCTCTGAAAAACTTAACAAGCCATCATCTGGATTAATGGCGGTTGGTGGATTTACATTTCCCTTTTCTTCTTTGGGAAATGTTGAGTCCTCAGGAGATTTATTGAAGTGTACAGTTAGAAAATTTACCCAGCCTCTGTTAAACTATAGCTTGAAACAGCATTTGGGGCCATTGAAACCTCTTCCAGAAGTCTCTCTAGTTTTTGGGGTTTTCACCCAAAAATGTAGATTTGCAGGTATTTTTTCCTCCCAAACCATTTTTCAGTAAGTTTGATGGATGAAACTTCAAATCAGCTTGATTCGTAAGGATTCCAGACAACCTCCTTGTCAGTCTCAGGATTCTGTTGCGGTTCCTCTTTACAATGCGGCATGAGGCTGATATTTTAATCCTTTTTAGGTCTTGTGAGCACTTTGTGGCTTGGCATGTGCTTGGGTGGCTGTTTGACGAGTAGGTATTTATTACATTTTTTGTAAAGAGTGTCCAATTTGAAGATCGACGTGGGATGGTCGGTATCAAACTATTGCCTAACAAGGGTTGAAGCGATTTCGGAGATTGACCCTATGGTGTCATCAGACCACAGTTACTTCTTATAGTTTTTTTAGGAAGTATCATTGGACATTAATCTCCATAATTTGCTGCCATTCCATTCTCATCCTTTTTTTATCATGATATAATAGATTAAATGGAGTAACGAAAGAGTTAACACTGCAAAATCAACTGTAGAATCACAGGACTATGAATTTTCTGCCACCTTTCAGGGCTGCTGATAGCCAGCCCAAATGTAATCGTGCAGAGGTACATTGGTCTATTGAGGAAACGTGTTATATTTCAGGGGAGAAGATGAAATCATTTTGCCCATAGGGTTTTTAAATATTGAATATGCTTGCTTATTATCTTTTTGGACTCGTAATGTAGTGGGGTCACTTTGAGAGGCAAGTGGGACTGGGTAAGCTTCTGAACGATGTTTGCTGATCTTGACTCCCCGGCCAAGAAAGTTTTCTTTTTCCTGGAGAACCTTCCTGGACAACAGTTTTGAGGCTCAGGCCACAATGGACTCTTGTGTTTTTCCTTCCATTGGTGCCAGGAATTCAGTGGGCTTGATATCTGTCATGTAGGGGTTCGCTGGTAACTTTAGAATATTACTACAGTTTAAGATGTCATAACTCCCCTTGACTGGTATTCTGGGATGAGAACAGCTTGATTATTATTTGCTGGGTTTCCAGCTGGTTGAGCAGCGCAGTCTCGTCTAGGGTTTGCAAGGTCCTTAGTGCTTGATTACTGATCCCGTGGAGATTTATCCCGCCAAGTCTGGGCGCCAGCTTCTCCCATTGTTTACTACGGAGCTACCAGATTATTGTTAGACATGCCTTTGTTCACTCTTTGTTAGAGGATGGGTATGAAGGGGGTCTGGTTGGAGTAAATTGTTGAGGCTTCTAAGCCTCCACCATTATTAGCTGTAAGGTTTAGATGAAGTTAAACCACCTGTCTTTGGCTCTGTGAATAGACTAGTGGAGGTGGAAGCAGGAGGTTGTGCTAGAACTGGAGCATCGAAAACTTCAGGCATGATGGTATTTGGAGCTGAGTTTCCCATCTTCTTATCAAATTTAAGGAGTAGTGCTTTTGTTCTTTCGTGAGTCCTTACTATCCGGACTTTGCCCTAGCATAGGTTCTTCGTCAGGGTTCGTTTTATATTTGGTGGTTTGAGTTTCTTTAGTACGGGGTACGATTTCTAAGCTGCCTTACATTTTGTTCCTAGCCTCACATTGCTTTTTAATCTTTTTTGGGTCATCATTTGTTATGGATAAACTTGGAGGGGGTGAGGAGACTTGAGGAGGGAGCCTTGCCTTGAATTGACCTGGTCTTTGCTGAACTTGACTGCCTCCTCCTTTAGCATAGGGGGTCGGCAGTCTACCTCTTCCCCTGTTGTACTCATCTTTGCTTTATTGAGCTCATACTGCCTGTAGATTGCTGGATTTGTTGTGCTGGTAGGGCTAGGACTCTTCTGCAATGGAAGAGGTAAAAATTCGATTTGAGGATTTCTATTAGGGTAGTCATGGCATCCGGGAGTGTTACTAGTTTGTTACCCACTAGTGCGCAGGTACAGTCTACAAAAGTTACTGCAGCGTAATCTTGGGCACGAGACATCAGCACCTATTTTTCTCTTGGTCCTGAGGCTGCACTTTGTAACAGAAAAATGCAATAAAAAGAGGATATTTCCAGCAAAAGTGTTTCTTTCATCTTTGGATCAATTTCACAGGGGAAGGAATGAAGGAAAGTAGAGGAGCTGCGAGAGATAGAAGAAAGGGAGGGAATAAGATAAAGAAAGAGAGAAGAGGCAGCTGACAGCGGCAGAGCAGGAAAAGTGAACACTTCGACCACAAATCTTACCTTAATAGACCTGCTGGCACCTAAGGACTCCCACGTGCAACAGAACACAGACGTAGGCTGCAGGGTCGACCAAACAGCCCTTACCTTGAAGTTCTTGACTCCGCCTCTCGAGCTCCAGACCACAGCACTTGAGGGCAGATTTACATGCTGGTGACAAAGCCAGCTCGTCATGGGCGTTACCTGCGCTGCGCGCATGACGAGCTGGCTTTGTCACGTAAGGCTCTTTTTTGAAATTTCAGCGCACAGCGCGCATGCGGATAAGTGGCGCATCCCTGCATTTCAGCAGGGATGCGCCACTTATTGTGAGCCTTGCCTCCGCCACCATGGATGCACCGCATTTACAATGCGGCGCACTATGGGGCAAAAACGGCACAGATGTGTCACGCATCTGTGCCATAAAAGTGACGCATTGCTGGAGTTGCATCGCAAGCGCGACGCAGCTCCAGCAATGCTCTAGGGGGGGTTATTCTTACATTGCTGCGTCAATCCTTACGCCTGCTACAAGCAGGCGCAGGGTTTTGACACAGCATGGGCCTAAAAGTGACTGAGTGAAATCTTGTAGATTTCACTCAGCCACTTTTAGGAGGCGTTCCTGTGCCTGAACGCCACCCCCCCCCCCCCCCCCCCCTGCGCCAGAACGCCTCCTTCTGACTCGGGGTTTTACAACGTGACACATCTCCCAGATGCATCACATTATAAATATCCCGCACCATGGCGCATCATTTGCGCTGCTGCTGCGTCACAAAAGTGATGCATCGGCAGCGTAAAAGAGGCGCAAGGGGCTTGTAAATCTGCCCCTCGGAGTCTACTGCATGCCCTTGCCAAAAGAGGCAAATACAAGGATTCAAAAGTGAAGTGAGATCATTGGTCCATTCTCTCTGGGGGCAGGTCATAAACAAGAAACAGGGCCATCATAGGTAGTGCGTTCACGCTAGGAATGATTGACAGCCGCTGAGAGTGGCTGTTGAGACCCACCCATGGCCAGAAGGAGTCCGATGTAATTGCAGGTTTTAGAGGGATTCGTAGCGTGATTTATGTAATTACGTACAGCTGATATGGCTGCTCAGTTCAATATGACTGGGTCTCTGATTGTTTTCCAGAGTCCTCCACTGATTAGAGGGGGGCTGAAAAATGACTTCATTAAAACCTATTCATTTCTATCTGATTGCACTCCCTGCCATTGTACCATGAACCGGAGTGCGCTGCATGATTAACCTGGCACCGCCTCTGCAAAATGGCACCCGCACTGCCCGTCAGTAGCCCGTACTCGACACTCTAGTTACGGCCCGTGTTGCGGAAGGGGGCCATTCTTTTTTAGGTCTCGCCTGTCGATGCGCATGCGCATCGAGCTTGCGAGACTATGGGGGCTTATCCACTCTTTAACCAACTTGCAAGGAATCGTGGCGATTCCTTGCAGTGCACGAGAAATTTAAGGTCAATGCGCATGCGCAATGAGCTTCAAAACGCGTGCACATGGCCCCAGCCGCCTGCCTTGCCTGCTCTCTCTGTCACAGCCTCCCCCAGCTCCGCCCCCTCACTTCTTGATTGCACGGCCGCTAGGCCGTGCCTCCCTTACTCTCCTCCCCCCTCCTCCTCCTCCTACTCTCCTCTCCCTTCCTCCTCCTACTCTCCTCCCCTGCCTGCCGTGTCGCACCTCTCCCCGCTGCTAACAAAGACACATACCATTCACGAAAAATTGGACCCCGAAATCAAATTTCGGACGTTTTTTTTTTATCTAGTAACAGTATAAGAGTAATATTATGTATTTAGTGTTTAAAGGCAAAGTTATGTTGCATAAAAAACGTTTTGGAAATAAATGCCCGCCTGCAGCCGCCTGCCTTGCATGTTTTTCACTTCAGGCGCATCGAAAGTCTTACCATTAACAAGACCTATTGCCCAGCAGAAATGATTTTCGTCTTGAACTCTAACTTGCACAAATCTGTTTTTTGGGACAATGAAACATACTTATTTGTTAACAAACTTTTCTACAGCCTTCGACATCTCTTCCCCAACCCACAAACGCCAGCACCTCCCCCCTCTGTTCCCGGACACAGCCAGGCTCGCAATTCAACTCCCCCTCCCCAGACGCCAGCACCTCCCCTCTCTGTCCCTGCACACAGCCAGGCTCTCACAACACAATAAACGAAAGACTTGAAACTGAAATCGTCGACAAAAAGAAATAATGACAGACGCATTACAAGCTACATCGCCGTGTACATTCCCCAATCAGCAGGCCTACTATTCCCACCCCTCCCTCTACAGCGTGCTACGCAAAAAATAGCGATTGTATGTATAGCATTGCACCTAAAAAACATTTAATATTTTGACATTATAAACGAAAAAAAAAACACAGACTCACTCCCATTCAGCGGGCTTACTATTTCACCCCCTCCCTCTACAGCGTGCTACGCAAAAATTAGCGATTGTATCTATAGCATTGCACCTAAAAAACATTTAATATTTTGACATGATTATCAACGAAATAAAAGACACAGACTCAGTCCCATTCAGCGGGCCTACTATTTCCCTCCCCCGACACAGCGTGACATCACAGAGCCTCTAGCACATCCACGTGACTAAACAGTCCTCGCAACCCGCCCTAACCCCCAACAATACGTCGGACCTGCTCGGACCACTCTTCAATACCATTTACATGAACACACAGGCAGGCCACAGACTCCAAGGCTTTCGTCAACAAAACTACAGGATTCTAGAGTACTTTAAGCGCCGTCGTCAAGATTGTAATCACTTGTGAAGTTCCTTTGGGGATGTGCTACTTTAGAACAGCAGGATGCGAGCCGGGTGTTAGCCCGAGAACAACAACAAACCCAAAAAAACAAAAATCCCACTGAAAGAAAATACTAACACTCGAAACGTGATGCTTTTTTAACAAAACTCATTTACTTTACATACCATGCCTACTATTTCACAGCCTCCCTCTAGAGCGTGGTATGTAAAATCGGGGGTTTCTACGTCGACGCTTGTACAGACTAAAGATTTCCTATGTTGCCTTCAGTGAAAGATTTCCGATGTTGCCTTCGTTTGGATAACCACCATCTTTCTCATACACACACATTAAGGGACGCATCCGCAGCAAAGTTCTGTATTTACAATACGTACACACACAGCAACAACAATTCCAGCATTTAAAACTACCCACAGACACATTCAAGGGCCTCATCCTCAGCAATGCTCACGATTTTCCTAATAAAAATAACGACACCACTTTAAGGGAAAATATTGCATCGAGCCTCTGTCCCATTCAGCACCATACATAAGCTCATACCATTTCGCCACATCTGTCTCTACATTTATGTATTGCCAGACAAATCAGCCACCATATTTCTCATTCTACAACCGTACCCACACACCAAAAAAAAGGAAAACAGGATTTCAAAGTAGCCACACACACATTAAGGGACGCATCCTCAGCAAAGTTCTGTATTTTCCTAATAAACATAACGTCACAAGTTTGAGAATGGATATTACAAGAGTGGTACTTTTAAAAGGTAAACTTTTTATACTTTGACAGCTTTATATGCCATTTGTAAGGGTAACTTGGAGCAGACAGTTGAAGTCGAATTACAGGAAGGGAAAAAAAATGGCGTTTGCTTTGTCAGTTGAGAGCGAACTCTTATGTGCGATTAAGGGAGTTGCCCAGGGAAGTCTACTGTCGCGCCAATGTCGAAACTTCATCTGCATACACATTCAAACATTCACACTTCCAAGTCGCGCACATCAGCTAGTGTGACTTTTCCTTGGGGTAAGGGAAGGATTAAAACCTTTGATCCTACAAACGCAACAAAAACACAGAGCATGCTCGTTGTGCACATTTAGCCGTTATGCACCCACAACGGCTCTTTTGACTACATGCTTGTTCCGAAACATACACTAATTATTATAAAGGCCAGCAACACGTACACACACAACAGCATTAACTCACATAAGCACATACTACAGCGCACAAACACAAACACAAAAGTGAAAGAAAGTGCCAGTCACAAGAGGGATGGATACTTTTAATGAAAAAATACTTGTGTACTACATTCATAAAAACAACAGGCTCATCCCCATTCACCTTGACTCCTATTTTATAGCCTCCCTCTAGAGCGCCCTATGGAAAAATGGTGAATTTTACGTCTACGCTTGCACATACTAAAAATTTAATCCGTTGTCTTCATTGGCATAAACTTATTACAACTATTCCAATGCTTGCAACACACCATTAACAACGATTACAGGATTTACAAGTAGCCACACACACATTAAGGGACGCATCCGCAGCAAAGTTCTGTATTTACAACACGTACACACACAGCAAAAACAATTCCAGCATTTAAAACTACCCACAGAAACATTTAAGGGCCGCATCCTCAGCAATGCTCACGATGTTCATAATAAAAATAACGACAACACTTTAAGGGTGTTGTTAGTTTTGCACCCTCACCCTCACTCACCCTCACCCTCACTCACCCTCAACCCCTCACCTACCCTCACCCTCACTCACCCTCAACCCCTCACCCTCACTCACCCTCAACCCCTCACCCACACCCTCAACCCTTCACCCTCAACCCCTCACTCACCCTCACTCACCCTTACTCACTCACCCTCAACACCTCAGCCTCACCCTCACTCACCCTCAACACCTCACAATCACTCACCCTCACTCACTCTCAACCCCTCACCCTCCCTCACCCTCACTCACCCTCACCCACACTCACCCTCACTCACCCTCAACACCTCATCCTCACTCACCCTCACCCACACTCACCCTCACCCTCACTCACCCTCAACGCCTCACCCTCACTCACCCTAAACACCTCACACTCACTCACCCTCACCCTCTCTCACCCTCAACCCCTCACCCTCTCACCCTCACTCACCCTCACCCACACTCACCCTCACTCACCCTCACTCACCCTCACTCTCACTCACCCTCACCCACACTCACCCTCAACCTCACTCACCCTCAACGCCTCACCCTCACTCACTCACCCTCAACACCTCAGCCTCACCCTCACTCACCCTCACTCACCCTCAACACCTCACAATCACTCACCCTCACTCACCCTCAACCCCTCACCCTCCCTCACCCTCACTCACCCTCACCCACACTCACCCTCACCCACACTCACCCTCACTCACCCTCAACACCTCACCCTCACCCTCACCCACACTCACCCTCACCCTCACTCACCCTCAACGCCTCACCCTCTCTCACCCTCAACACCTCACACTCACTCACCCTCACCCTCTCTCACCCTCAACCCCTCACCCTCTCACCCTCACTCACCCTCACCCACACTCACCCTCACTCACCCTCACTCACCCTCAAACCCTCACCCTCACTCACCCTCACCCACACTCACCCTCAACCCCTCACACTCACTCACCCTCAACCCCTCACCCACACCCTCAACCCTTCACCCTCAACCCCTCACTCACCCTCACTGACCCTCACTCTCACTCACCCTCAACACCTCAGCCTCATCCTCACTCACCCTCACTCACCCTCAACACCTCACAATCACTAACCCTCACTCACCCTCAACCCCTCACCCTCCCTCACCCTCACTCACCCTCACCCACACTCACCCTCACTCACCCTCAACACCTCACCCTCACTCACCCTCACCCACACTCACCCTCACCCTCACTCACCGTCAACGCCTCACCCTCACTCACCCTCAACGCCTCACCCTCACTCACCCTCAACACCTCACACTCACTCACCCTCTCTCACCCTCAACCCCTCACCCTCTCACCCTCACTCACCCTCACCCACACTCACCCTCACTCACCCTCACTCACCCTCACTCACCCTCACCCACACTCACCCTCTTCCTCACTCACCCTCAACGCCTCACCCTCACTCACCCTCAACCCCTCACCCTCACTCACCCTCACTCACCCTCAACGCCTCACCCTCACTCACCCTCAACACCTCACCCTCACCCTCACTCACCCTCACTCACCCTCAACCCCTCACCCTCACTCACCCTCAACGCCTCACCCTCACTCACCCTCAACACCTCACCCTCACCCTCACTCACCCTCACTCACCCTCAACCCCTCACCCTCACTCACCCTCAACTCCTCACCCTCAACACTTCACCCTGAACCCCTCACTCACTCTCAATCGCACTCACCCTCAACCCCTCCCCCTCACCCTCACTCACCCTCACCCTCACTCACCCTCAACACCTCACACTCACTAACACTCAACCCCTCACCCTCACCCTCACACCCTCAACTCTTCACCCTCAACCCCTCACTCACCCTCACTCTCACTCACCCTCACTCACCCTTAACACCTCAGCCTCACCCTCACTCACCCTCACTCACCCTCAACCCCTCACACTCACTCACCCTCAACCCCTCACCCACACCCTCAACCCTTCACCCTCAACCCCTCACTCACCCTCACTCACCCTCACTCTCACTCACCCTCAACACTTCAGCCTCACCCTCACTCACCCTCACTCACCCTCAACACCTCACAATCACTCACCCTCACTCACCCTCAACCCCTCACCCTCAATCACCCTCACCCACACTCACCCTCACTCACCCTCAACACCTCACACTCACTCACCCTCACCCCCTCTCACCCTCAACCCCTCACCCTCTCACCCTCACTCACCCTCACCCACACTCACCCTCACTCACCCTCAACCCCTCACCCTCACTCACCCTCAACCCCTCACCCTCACTCACCCTCACCCACACTCACCCTCATCCTCACTCACCCTCAACGCCTCACCCTCACTCACCCTCAACCCCTCACCCTCACTCACCCTCACTCACCCTCACTCACCCTCAACGCCTCACCCTCACTCACCCTCCACACCTCACCCTCACCCTCACTCACCCTCAACACCTCACCCTCACCCTCACTCACCCTCATTCACCCTCAACCCCTCACCCTCACTCACCCTCAACCCCTCACCCTTTCACCCTCAACCCCTCACTCACCCTCACTCTCACTCACCCTCACTCACCCTCAACCCCTCCCCCTCACCCTCACTCACCCTCACCCTCACTCACCCTCAACACCTCACCCTCACTAACCCTCAACCCCTCACCCTCACACCCTCAACCCTTCACCCTCACTAACCCTCAACCCCTCAATCACCCTCACCCTCACTCACCCTCAACACCTCACCCTCACTCACCCTCAACCCCTCACTCATCCTCACCCTCACTCACCATCAACACCTCAGCCTCACCCTCACTCACCCTCAACCCCTCATGCCATTTTGAAGGGTAACTTGGAGCAGACAGTTGAAGTCGAATTACAGTAAGGGAGAAAATGGCGTCTGGAAACGTGATGTTTTTTTAACAAAACTCCTATAGTTTACATACCATGCCGTACACACACACCAACAACAATTCCAGCATTTAAAACTACCCACAGACACATTCAAGGGCCGCATCCTCAGCAATGCTCACGATTTTCATAACAAAAATAACAACACAACTTTGATGGCAAATATTGCATCCAGCCTCTGACCCATTCAGCACCATACATCAGCTCATAACATTTTGCCACACCTGTCTCTACATTTATGTATTGCCAAACAAAATCATCGACCATCTTTCTCATTCGCCCACTGGATTTTAACGTTGCCACACACACATTAATGGACGCATCCGCAGCAATGTTCAGTATTTTCATACTAAACATAAACGCCACAACTTTGAGCCTGTATATTACAAGAGTTACATTAAGGGACGCATCCGCAGCAAAGTTCTGTATTTACAACACGTACACACACAGCAAAAACTATTCCAGCATTTAAAACTCCCCACAGACACATTTAAGGGCCGCATCCGCAGCAATGCTCACGATTTTCATAATAAAAAAAACAACACAACTTTGATGGCAAATATTGCATCCGGCCTCTGACCCATTCAGCACCATACATCAGCTCATAACATTTCGCCACATCTGTCTCTACATTTATGTATTGCCAGACAAATCAGCCACCATATTTATCATTCTACAACCCGTACACACACACACAGAACAACAATTACAGTATTTACAAGTAGCCACACACACATTAAGGGACGCCTCCGCAGCAAAGTTCTGTTTTTACAAGACGTACACACACCAACAACAATTCCTGCATTTAAAACATACCCACAGACACATTCAAGGGCCGCATCCTCAGCAATGCTCACCCTCACTCACCCTCACCCTCACTCACCCTCAACCCCTCACCTACCCTCACCCTCACTCACCCTCAACCCCTCACCCTCACTCACTCAACACCTCACCCTCACTCACCATCAACATCTCACCCTCACTCACCCTCAACACCTCACCCTCAACCCCTCACCCTCAACCACTCACCCTCACCCTCACTCACCCTCACCCTCACTCACCCTCAACCCCTCACCCTCACTCACCCTCAACCCCTCACCCTCACTCACCCTCAACTCCTCAACCTCAACACTTCACCCTCAACCCCTCACTCACTCTCAATCTCACTCACCCTCACTCAACCCCTCACACTCACTCACCCTCAACCCCTTACCCACACCCTCAACACTTCACCCTCAACCCCTCACTCACCCTCACTCTCACTCACCCTCAACACCTCAGCCTCACTCTCACTCACCCTCACTCACCCTCAACACCTCACAATCACTCACCCTCACTCACCCTCAACCCCTCACCCTCCCTCACCCTCACTCACCCTCACCCACACTCACCCTCAACACCTCACCCTCACTCACCCACACTCACCCTCACCCTCACTCACCCTCAACGCCTCACCCTCACTCACCCTCAACACCTCACACTCACTCACCCTCACCCTCTCTCACCCTCAACCCCTCACCCTTTCACCCTCAACCCCTCACTCACCCTCACTCTCACTCACCCTCACTCTCACTCACCCTCACTCACCCTCAACCCCTCCCCCTCACCCTCACTCACCCTCACCCTCACTCACCCTCAACACCTCACCCTCACTAACCCTCAACCCCTCACCCTCACACCCTCAACCCTTCACCCTCACTAACCCTCAACCCCTCAATCACCCTTACCCTCACTCACCCTCAACACCTCACCCTCACTAACCCTCAACCCCTCACTCACCCTCACTCTCACTCACCCTCACTCACCCTCAACACCTCAGCCTCACCCTCACTCACCCTCACCCTCACCCTCACTCACCCTCAACCCCTCATGCCATTTTGAAGGGTAACTTGGAGCAGACAGTTGAAGTCGAATTACAGTAAGGGAGAAAATGGCGTCTGGAAACGTGATGTTTTTTTAACAAAACTCCTATAGTTTACATACCATGCCGTACACACACACCAACAACAATCCCAGCATTTAAAACTACCCACAGACACATTCAAGGGCCGCATCCTCAGCAATGCTCACGATTTTCATAATAAAAATAACAACACAACTTTGATGGCAAATATTGCATCCAGCCTCTGACCCATTCAGCACCATACATCAGCTCATAACATTTCGCCACACCTGTCTCTACATTTATGTATTGCCAAACAAAATCATCGACCATCTTTCTCATTCGCCCACTGGATTTTAACGTTGCCACACACACATTAATGGACGCATCCGCAGCAATGTTCAGTATTTTCATACTAAACATAAACGCCACAACTTTGAGCCTGTATATTACAAGAGTTGTAGGTTTAAAAGTGAAACTTTGTATACTTTGGAAGCTTTATATATGCCATTTTTAAGGGTAACTTGGAGCAGACAGTTGAAGTCGAATTACACTAAGGAAAAAAAAATGAATGCCCTTTGCTTTGTCAGTTGCGAGCGAACTCTTATGTGCGATTAAGGGAGTTGCCCAGGGAAGTCTACTGTCGCGCCAATGTCGAAACTCCATCTGCATACACATTCAAACATTCACACTTCCAAGTCGTGCACATCAGCTAGTGTGACTTTTCCTTGGGGCAAGGGAAGGACTAAAAGCTTTGATCCTTTCTTAAACCAAACACAAAAAAAAAAGTTTCCTGCATCGTTACCCCCTATTTAAGCAGAGGGACAGGTCACTTTAAGTCATACTCTGTTTTTACCTGCGAGGACAGAACTCGGACTTACAGAACGACGCTGTACTTGCTGCTATCGACCAACAGCCACTGAAAAACTACGCCATTCAATCTTAGAAAGTAAGTGCATGGAACTTTTATTTCTATACATCTAAGGGACAGCATTGATAAATTTACTTCCGTTTATTAGAACGGTTACTATATCAACATTGCACCTGTGTTAAATTATTGTGCAACATGTTCTTTGGGAAAACTAAATTTTCTATGGTAATACTTAGCAAAGGACTACGTAATTTCTCAAGCAGGTCATACCTTTGTTTAAACCTACCGATACATATATATATATTTTTTTATTGTTATATCTTGTAGGTTATTCGTACGCATTCAACATTTCCTTGCTAGGGGGAAAGAAACGGCGCACCAACATATATCATGTAAGTACAGCCAACTGTTCACTCTGCTACACATTTTGGCCTTTCGTTCATAACACTTCGACTCGCCACACAGAACATTTCTTCCAATAATTCAAGGCACAACCTAAGTTTGACACACACCCTCTCGTACATCTCCTTGTGTTACCTTTTCACGCACACACAACTAACAAGACTTACTAAATTACAAGCACGACATATTGATTGCAAGCACAACTTCAGGTTACTTGACACTATCAACAAGATCAACAGTACCCACAGCTTCAGCTTGCACCTAACACACAAAAACGCACACACATTATCACATTCACATGCATAGGAACAAACATCCCCGTTACACCATGCGAACAACATTCGATACTTTTTTTAATAAAACAAACACTCGACACACACTTTCGGAACATTCGGCCGCAATCTCATATCATAACAGTTCACCACACTCCCAGGAACATTTCGTTCACAACTTCAACTACATACATTACTTGCACACTAACTGGGTACACTTTCAATATTACACGCAAACCGCATTCATTCTCAGATTTAATGCAACACAGTAACCACTCCAAGTTACAAGATGACACATACACACCTTTTTTTACGTCTGTTACTATTACCTTTTCACGCACACACGGTTAAGAACACATACTATATAACACGCATGCCGAATTGAGTGCGACCACAACAGAACACTCATTACGCTTTTATTCACAGCTTCACAGCAAGACAGTAAACAGGATGATCGGACTCAAGAGTGAACAGAGCTGCAGCTTACACTAATCACACACACCCTGTCATATTAGCTTTCAATATTACACGCATACCGCATTCATTCTCAGATTCAATGCAACACAGTAACCAGTCCAAGTTACAAGATGACACATACACACCTTTTTTTACGTCTGTTACTATTACCTTTTCACGCACACACGGTTAAGAACACATACTATATAACACGCACGCCGAATTGAGTGCGACCACAACAGAACACTCATTACGCTTTTATTCACAGCTTCACAGCAAGACAGTAAACAGGATGATCGGACTCAAGAGTGAACGGAGCTGCAGCTTACACTAATCACACACACCCTGTCATATTAGCTTTCAATATTACACGCATACCGCATTCATTCTCAGATTCAATGCAACACTGTAACCAGTCCAAGTTACAAGATGACACATACACACCTTTTTTTACGTTTCTTAGTATTAACTTTTCACGCACACACGGTTAAGAACACATACTATATCACACGCACGCCAAATTGAGTGGGACCACAACAGAACACTCATTACGCTTTTATTCACAGCTTCACAGCAAGACAGTAAACAGGATGATCGGACTCAAGAGTGAACAGAGCTGCAGCTTACACTAATCACACACACCCTGTCACATTAGGCAAAACACTAACTGCCACCCTTATACAGCACGTGCGACTCCAACGCAATCTAAGATCATACCACTTCGCCACTACAGCACCAAAGTTTCAGTCAGAACTTCTAATTGCACATTTATTTGCACGCAAACAGGCTACACTTTACAACATTCACGCGGAATGCATTCATTCGCAGCTTCACTGCAACACATGAACTAATCCAAGTTACAAGCTGACACACGCAAACAGCCGCTCGTACAACTACTAGTATTACCTTTTCACAAACACACATCCAATAACACATTAGCCAGGATTAGCTGCCTACAAAAATAAACACTCGACCTTACACTTACTACACTATTCACAGGCACACTGTAACATTAGGGGGAATAGTACAGCCACACTCCGTTCGCAACACTTCGCCACACCACAACAAACTTTTCATACACACATTCCACGATCAAGGGGACTTTCACACACACCCTCTATTACATGGCTACTCACAATCTTTCTCTCAGGGGCAAAATTTACTGTTTGGTTTGTGCCCAAGGGCCGCATCGGTGGGGGCAGGGTCAGTGGGTAAGGGTCGGGGCTACAGCAACAACATAAAACTGACCATGAGGTTAATCACAGGACCCTGCAGCAGAAGGCTTCGTCCACTGAGCCCTCCCGGCATACACACAATTTTCTCTCTCTCTTTCTCTCTCGGTCTCCCTCCCTCTCTATAGCTCTCTCTCCCTCTCTCTAGCTCCCCCTCCCTCTCTCCTGTCTTCCTCTGTCTCACTCTAACTGTGTTACTCCCTCTGTCTCACTCCCTCTCTCTCCCTCCCCCTCTCTCTCCCTCCCTCCCTCTCCGTCTCCCTCCCTATCACTCTCCGTCTCACTCCCTTTCCCTTCCTCTCCCTCCATTTCCCTTCCTTTCCCTCACTTTCCCTCCCTCTCTGTCTTTGTACATTACTCTCCATTTCCCTCCCCTTCACTCCCTCTCTGTCTTTGTACATTACTTGCACACTAACTGGGTACACTTTCAATATTACACGCACACCGCATTCATTTTCAGATTCGATGCAATACAGTAGCTAATCCAAGTTACAAGATGACACACACACACCTTTTTTTACCTCTCTCACTATTAACTTTTCACGCACACACTCACTCCCTCTCCGTCCCCAACAACAATTCCAGCATTTAAAACTACCCACAGACACATTCAATGCCCGCATCCTCAGCAATGCTCACGATTTTCCTAATAAAAATAACGACACTACTTTAAGGGTGTCGTTATTTTTGCACCCTCACCCACACTCACCCTCACCCTCACTTACCCTCAACGCCTCACCCTCACTCACCCTCAACACCTCACCCTCACTCACCCTCACTCACCCTCAACCCCTCACCCTCACTCACCCTCACCCACACTCACCCTCACCCTCACTTACCCTCAATGCCTCACCCTCACTCACCCTCAACACCTCACCCTCACTCACCCTCACCCTCACTCACCCTCAACCCCTCACCCTCCCTCACCCTCACCCACACTCACCCTCACTCACCCTCAACGCCTCACCCTCACTCACCCTCACCCACACTCACCCTCATCCTCACTCACCCTCAACGCCTCACCCTCACTCACCCTCAACCCCTCACCCTCACTCACCCTCACTCACCCTCAACCCCTCACCCTCCCTCACCCTCACTCACCCTCACTCACCCTCACTCACCCTCACTCACCCTCAACCCCTCACCCTCTACAATGCCTCACCCTCACTCACCCTCAATGCCTCACCCTCACTCACCCTCAACCCCTCACCCTCACTCACCCTCAACCCCTCACCCTCAACCCTTCACCCTCAACCCCTCACTCACCCTCAATCTCACTCACCCTCACTCACCCTCAACCCCTCCCCCTCACCCTCACTCACCCTCACCCACCCTCAACACCTCACCCTCACTAGCCCTCAACCCCTCACCCTCACACCCTCAACCCTTCTCCCTCAACCCCTCACTCACCCTCACTCTCACTCAACACCTCAACACCTCAGCCTCACCCTCACCCTCACTCACCCTCAACCCCTCACCCTCACTCACCCTCAACCCCTCACCCTCACTCACCCACACTCACCCTCATCCTTACTCACCCTCAACGCCTCACCCTCACTCACCCTCAATCCCTCACCCTCACCCTCACTCACCCTCACTCACTCTCAACCCCTCACCCTCACTCACCCTCAACCCCTCACCATCAACCCTTCACCCTCAACACCTCACTCACCTTCAATCTCACTCACCCTCACTCACCCTCACTCACCCTCACCCTCACTCACCCTCTCACCCTCACACCCTCAACCCTTCACCCTCAACACCTCACTCACCCTCACTCTAACTCACCCTCACTCACCCTCAACACCTCAGCCTCACCCTCACTCACCCTCACCCTCACTCACCCTCAACACCTCACCCTCACTCACCCTCAACCCCTCACCCTCACTCACCCTCATCCACACTCACCCTCATTCTCACTCACCCTCAACGCCTCACCCTCACTCACCCTCAACACCTCACCCTCAACCCCTCACCCTCACTCACCCTCAACCCCTCACCCTCAACCCTTCACCCTCAACACCTCACTCACCCTCAATCTCACTCACCCTCACTCACCCTCAACCCCTCCCCCTCACCCTCACTCACCCTCACCCTCAACACCTCACCCTCACTAACCCTCAACCCCTCACCCTCACACCCTCAACCCTTCACCCTCACTCACCCTCACTCACCCTCAACACCTCACCCTCACTCACCCTCACCCTCACTCTCACTCTCAGTCACCCTCAACCCCTCACACTCACTCACCCTGACCCTCACTTACCCTCAACCCCTCACCCTCCCTCACCCTCACTCACCCTCACCCACACTCACCCTCTCTCTCCCTCTCTCTAGCTCCCCCTCCCTCTCTCCTGCCTTCCTCTTTCTCACTCTAACTGTGTTACTCCCTCCGTCTCCATCCCCCTCTCTCTCCCTCCCTCTCTCCCTCCCTCTCCGTCTCCCTCCCTATCACTCTCCGTCTCACTCCCTTTCCCTTCCTCTCACTCCATTTCCCTTCCTTTCCCTCACTTTCCCTCCCTCTCCCTCCCTCTCCATCTCCCTCACTCTCCCTCCCATTTACTCCCTCTCCATTTCCCTCCCCTTCACTCCCTTTCTGTCTCTGTACATTACTTGCACACTAACTGGGTACACTTTCAATATTACATGCACACCGCATTCATTCTCAGATTCAATGCAACACAGTAACCAGTCCAAGTTACAAGATGACACACACACACCTTTTTTTACGTCTCTCAGTATTAACTTTTCACGCACACACTCACTCCCTCTCCGTCCCCCTCCCCCTTTCTTTTCCTCCCACTCCCTCTCTCTCTCTCTATCATCTCACCCTGCCTGTGTGCCAGCCGTGGCACACACACTCACAGCAGCACCAGAGCTCTTAACAGGTCTTTAAAAGACCATTTACATGCTAATGTGGCCTTTACGGGAAAAATGAGAAAAGATATATTATAACCATCATTTTTTTTTCTCCTTTCAGATTATTAAAACTACAGCAAAAGAAACACAAGTTAAGGTAAATACTACTTTGCCAGTTAGCGGAAAAATTGTCAAAAGTTCATACCTTACAGTCCCCCAAAAAATTAGGTACTTGGGAAAGGTTATTAATTTACATTTGTTGCTAAGAACATTTTAGTGTAACATATAAGATGCAGAGATGCTTGAAAGCAAGTTACCATCAAGGGAATAGCAAATTTAATAGCAAATCACAAGGTAAGCAATGCTTACCAAATAGTGTTTTTGCTGTCTTGCACAATTTATGCAAGCCAGTAACTACTTGGAACTCTAATGATCTGCATTATATAATGGACCGTGGGGACGCTTTATATCTACAAATGCATTCTATTAACAAAGAAACACTTATGCATCCAGATGACCTGCCAAGGTATATAGACCACAATCAAGAGATATATTCACTTTTGCTACGGAACGCTTACTACGGTGATGTCCTTAAACGTTTTGATAAAGCCTACCCAGATATTAGCACAGCATTAAATGTTACTCTTAATAAGCACTGTGGTGTTATACTTTGTATGAATGTTTATGTTATAGCTATTTTCAAATATATGCAATCATACTTTGTATTTGATTCACATAGTAGGGACCATGAAGGCATGCCTCATTCAAACGGAACATGTGTTACAATTGCATTTCATTCTTTTGAAGGGCTGATTCAATATGTTGTGAAACTAGCATATAACTTTACACATCAGGCTGAGCAATGTGTCCAATTTGAATTAACACCAATAGATATAAAAGTCATTAAGAGGAAATCATTTACAAAAGCACTTACAGTGCACAAGAAAAATAGTCACCTACCGCAAGAAAGAAAAATTTGGGTACATACTACTGAATGTACTCCTAATCAGACTATAACATCAACAACAATGTCTTCAGATGATTTACAGAATCAAAGTAAGGGAGGGAATAGCAATACTAATCATTTAGCACAATTACCAGGGAATAGTAAATCTATACAGGGAACAAATAAACAGTCTCTGAAAAGAAAAAGGGATTCAAGTACATGTCCAACTAAAGTTGTACAAAGAAAAAAAGTTAATGCAGCTGAAGAAGACATTACCAACAGTCAACTAATTGGTATTGATAAAAACAGACCAAGATTAACGCAGGGCCAAAGCCAGAAACGAGGTAAACAAATCCATACAATCATTCGCAAATTCCACCGTGAAATATTGCATGGCCCGGAATACATTTGTACTCTTTGCAATCAATTGTGGCATAAACAAACGGTGAAAAATATACGCAGTGTTAGCCAATCCGAAATTTTCAAAAAGTGTAACATTAGTAACAAGAATTTTTTTTTATTTGTAGGACTTGCTATTATTACATTCGCAAAAATAAAATACCACCATGTTCTATTGTAAATGGCATGGGGTTCCCAAATGTACCAGTTGAATTAGAATTATATGATTTAGAAGAAAGATTAGTTTCACCTAGGATACCATTCTTACAAATTCGGACTCTGCCACGCGGTTTTCAAAAATCATTATCAGGTGCAGTAGTTAATGTACCTGCAGATGTTATGACAACTGTTACCATTTTACCAAGGCAAATTAATGACGCCATGACAATCCCAGTGAAATTAAAAAGGAAATTAGTCTATAAATCATATACACATTATGAGAATATTAGACCAAATACAGTAAAAAAGG
Source organism: Lissotriton vulgaris (assembly GCF_964263255.1). Taxonomy (NCBI): domain Eukaryota; kingdom Metazoa; phylum Chordata; class Amphibia; order Caudata; family Salamandridae; genus Lissotriton; species Lissotriton vulgaris. Next base: position 51,220 of record NW_028249921.1, read on the forward strand.
CAGCTACATGGCTAGCTAAAAATAGTACAATGTTTAATGAATATGGTGTTACTATTAACCCTGACTGGGAGTATATACCTCCAGAAATAGAATCTCACAATGAGACTTCGGAGACAAACAATTAATCTGATAGTTCAGACAACATAGAAGCTGGGAATTCGGATACTATGTTAACAAATGAAACAATTACTAGTAATTCGGTGAATGTGTTAAGTTTAGCTCCAGCTGAACATAACACGCCAAGAGGTTTATATGAGGATAAAGATTCAGAGTTTTTGGCTTTCCCTACTATTTTTTGTGGTGAACGAAGGCCTAACAATAAGGAAAGACACATACCGGTACATTATAGTACTATTTGCCAAGCTGAGTTAAGGAGTTATGATAGAAGAGTCGCTAAATCTATTACTAATGTGTTTTTTAAACTGAAGAAATTACATATTAAGCAGATCCAGGGTAAAATCAACATTTCCATCAGGAAACATTTTACAGATGGGAATAAAATAACTGCTAAAGACATTAAATATAATATTGGCAATGTTTTACAGTTTAATGAGGGTTACAAAGTATTAAAAACTATACGCAGTTCACCTCCATATTGGGAAGGTTGCAAAAAAGATATTTTTGCAATGATAAGGCACCTTGGCATACCCACTTTCTTTTTTACTTTATCTGCTGCCGAAACAAAATGGCACCATTTAATAAATATACTATTGAGAGTTAGAAACTTAAAGTAATGTACAGAGGAAGAATTCTTAAACATGTCTTGGGAAACGAAAAGTAAATTAATACAAGAAGATCCAATAACATGTGCAAGACAGTTTGACTATCAAGTTAGGAAATTCTTTAATTGTGTTTTGCTGAATGGCACTAATCCAATTGGGGAAATAGTAGACTACTTTTACAGAGTCGAATTCCAACAAAGAGGTTCTCCACATATACATGCATTACTCTGGGTAAACAAAGCACCACTGTATGGTGTTTCACCAGTGGAAGAAGTCAATAGCTTCATTGACAAATATATCACTTGTCATAAGTCTGAGAACTCTGTTTTACAACCGTTAATAAATCTACAAAGGCATGGTCACACAAAAAATTGCAGACGTAAACAGCAACGGACATGCAAATATCAATATCCAAAATATCCAATGTCAAGAACGCTCATATTAGAGCCATTAACACTTGAGGAGACAAATAAGCAATGGCAAGATAATATTAAAATAATACATGAAGCTATGAATAATACTACTTTTAATACTCTTTCTTTTGAGGAATTTTTAGACTTCATTAAAATGGATGATAAAGAATATATTACTTCAATACAAACTAGCTTACAAAAAACAACTATTTTTTTTAAAAGAACACCAGGCGAATGCTTCATCAATAACTACAATAGTACTCTTTTAGAAGCTTGGCGAGCAAACATAGACTTGCAGTTTATACTGGACCCTTATGCTTGTGCTGTCTACATTATCTCATATATCAGTAAATCGCAAAGAGGAATTAGCAAACTTCTAGCGCAAGCTGCTAAAGAGGTAACAAGCAATAGTAATATCAAAGATCAACTTAAACACATAGGAAACAAATTCCTCAACTGCACATAAATTAGTGCTCAAGAAGCAGCATATCTAATTCTTCAAATCCCATTACGGAAAAGCTCACGATCATTTGTATTTATTAATACTAGCCGTCCAGAGAAAAGAACTTATTTAATGCGTGATATCGAAACGATTAATAACTTGCCAGAAAATTCAACTGACATTCAATGTGAAAATATTATTATTAAGTACTGCAAACGGCCACAATCATTAGAGATGTGCACGTTAGCAGACTATGCTGCTAATTTCAACTATGTGAAGAAAAAAACACATGGGAGAGAAATCAATGATTGCGAAGATTTACTTGCAGAACAAAACTTTTACAGCTCAGATGAGGAAGAATTAGAAATAGAATGTAGTAACGGAAATAAAGAACAACAGAAACAGAATTATGATTATGCTTTAAATAAGCGCAGACAAGGGAAAATAATACGCTTTTGCAGATTTAGCAAAAATAATGAACCAGAAGAGTATTATAGAGAAATATTAATGTTGCACTATCCATGGAGGGAAGAACAGAAAATACTAATCAACAAGGAAACTTACTATGATAGGTATCTGGAAGTTAAAACATTTGTTGACACACAACTAAAAATCTATAACAAACAGCATGGCGAAGTTACAAACATTATTCATGAACAGTGTCATGAAAATTTAATTTCACCTCCTCTATCACCAACTGTTAATATACAGACAGAAGACCAAAATCCTGAAAATAATAATAGATATGATTTGGCTCTAGATTTAGGAATTAGAACTACAACCGAAGAACAAAGCTCAACTAACGTTATTTTACCCAATGATAAATACCAACAACTTATGCAAAACTTAACGGAAGAACAACTTAAATTTGTTTACCATCACTTGCATTGGTTTAAAACTACAAGCACTCCATGCTATACTTTTTGCACCGGAGGGGCTGGTGTTGGGAAAAGTTTTGTAATATCTGCACTATATCAAACTTTACTACGGTACTATAACACTAAGGCAGGTGAAAATCCTGATAATGTTTATATCTTACTTACTGCTCCAACAGGAAAGGCTGCCCATAATATTAATGGCAAAACACTGCATAGCACTTTCAAAATACCTGTATCGCAAAGTTTGACTTATAAACAACTGAGTCATGAACATAGAACTGCTCTACAAATGGAAATGATGCATGTTAGAGTTGTTATTATTGATGAAATTTCAATGGTAGGACACAATATGTTAAATTTTATACATAACAGGCTTCAAGAAAAAAAATCATCTAATGAACCATTTGGAGGAATTTAAATTTTAGCCATTGGTGACTTTTACCAATTAAAACCTGTATTTGACAGATACATTTTTCAGGATTCTACACAGTTGTATGGTCCTTTAAGTGCTAACTTATGGAAAGAACATTTTAAAATTTTTGAATTAACAAAAATTATGCGCCAAAAAGAAGATCTTCAATTTGCTCAATTACTAAACCGGTTGAGAGAAGGCAAGCATACTAAAGAAGATATTTCACAAATTAAGCAAAGGGAAATACAACCTGATGAGAGTTTATTAGAAACAATTCCATATATCATGTCAACTAATATAGAAGTTAATGAAATTAACAAAAAGGTTTTGGAAAAACATTGCAAAGATTATCCAGTCTACATAACAGTAGCAAGCGATACCGTCAGTTCTGATTTGTCTGAAAATGTGAAAAAAACTATTCTTAAGCAACTGCCCAAAGATCCACAGAAAACAATGGGCCTTTCACATACATTACACATTGCCTTACAACTTCGTTATGATTTAAGTTGCAATGTGGATGTCAATGATGGTTTAACAAATGGCGCAACTGGTGTGGTACAATTAGTTGAATTGATTAACAATACACCTATTATTGTTTGGTTGTTGTTTGACAATCAGAGTATAGGACAAACAACCAGACAACAATATAAACACTTATATCATTCACAAATACAAAATACATGGACATCAATACATGCTATAGCTAGACATTTTCAATACACTAAGAAATTTATTACCATTATACGGAAGCAATTTCCTTTACGCCAAGCATCAGCACGCACTATACATCGCACACAAGGTGCAACTCTCGAACCACTTTATATACACTTTAATAACAGCAAGATTCATCATTTGCATTATGTTGCTATTAGCAGGGCAAAATCAATACAAAATGTATATGTACACAATTTTGATGAAGGTAAAATTTTAGTACATCCACAAGTTAATGAGGAAATGCACAGATTAAGGACAGAAATGCCACTTGAAATACATATCCCACAGTTACATACATACAGTGCACATTTCAATATCATTGCACACAATATAAGATCACTACAGAAAAATTTTACATCTATGATAGCGGATAGGAATATATTAGAAGCAGACATTATTTGCTTAACTGAGATCAACACTACAAGAAAGGCTACAGCTACTGATTTTACGATAGAACAATACCATCACATTATATTTGATAAATTTCATACATACAACACAAACCATGGAATGATTATGTACTACAAAAAAGATTTATTTATATTGCCTATTTATGAGACACATGAAGGGATAGACATTTTACATTTTACTCTACATATTTATAACACAGATTACCTTATTATTATTTTATATAAACCACCCCAAAAAAGTATAACTTCTCTTTTGGATTTTATCACAAATATTACGGATTTTTACCCCACATACAAATTGATCATTATAGGGGATTTCAATGTGGATGTATCTCAACAAAATGCAAACACCAAGCAATTACTTGGATTCTTTGAAGCAAAATTACAATGTCAACAACTCATTAACAGTTACACAACTAACTACCAATCCATTTTAGATCATATATATACAAATGAACAACTACACAACTATGGTACTTTAGAATGCTATTACAGTGATCATAACGCAATATGGGTTTGTATTTAACCTGTTATAACACATTTTCTATTTCAGATGATGTCTATTGAATTGAAGAAATCATGAACATTAATACCGATGACAACAAACCATATCAGAAACCCATACGAGTTAATGTCATCAACTGCTCTGGAAAAACTACTTACAAAAATGCAAAACAAGAACAGAAAATTCTATTTCATTTGTCTCTAGCAGATAAAACTGGAACCATGAAATGTACTTGTTATCAAGAAAATTTATATGAGCAAACTAAAAGTAACTGTGGACTACTGATACGCAACTTTATTATCAAAAACAAAACAATTTTAATTACTAAGCAAACTAAAGTAACAAAATTTCCCGCTATGAAAATTGAGGAGGGCCTGATCCAACAAGCAAAGAACATTTTGCATCCGCCTGCACCATCGGCTTCTCCCATTAAGGAAATAAAACGTGCAAGTCTAAAAAGTCTTATGACCGTTTCAGGGACAATAATTGCCGTAAGTATGAACGCAAACATGTCATCATGTCAACTAAAAAAAAACATTGGAAATGCAATAGGTCTCGCATTAGAAAAGTTGGACTTATTGGTATTGTAAATGACATATCTTTTTTATTTGTTTGTTTTTAAAATTGCAAGTCTAAAAAGTCTTATGACTGTTTCAGGGAAAATATGTGCTGGAAGTATGAACGCAAACATGTCATCATGTCTAGTAAAAAAATGCATAGTTGGCTTACACACACATTACACCTTTAGTAACTTCACTAACAAGCTCAAAAAACATAGCATTATACACTCTTTCACACTATGTAGAAAGTACGAGTTTTGAAAACTATAATATGCCAGTGCTTTGGTGTATACTACAAATACAAGTACTCTCTACAAAGCCATTTTTAGAAATAAATAATGCAATCTTTTAGAAAGGATGTTCATTTGGGTCCTTAAATATGATACATTATATTGCCATTCATACAACGCACTAGTACTATGTGTTTTTACAGTCACTATTTAATACAATGCTTACTTTTTGTGTAGGAAGAGGACGCAAAGACTGTCTTTATCAATGGGCAAGATACCCCACTGAAATCGATTACTTTAAAAGATGCAACAGATGACATAAAAGTGACACTGTGGAGAGAAGCATCACTATTTAAAATACATCTTGGAGAATATGTTACCCTCACTCACGTAACTGTCCATGAATTCAATGCACAGAAAATATTGAATACAACGCGCCATAGCAAAATGGAGGTAAGCACAACAAACCAAACATTTTGGGAATATCTCTTTCAGCCACTCTGGGCCTTTCACCCACTCTGGCCCTTGCACCCACTCTGGGCCTTGCACCCACTGTGGGCCTTGCACCCACTCTGGCCCTTTCACCCACTCTGGCCCTTTCACCCACTCTGGCCCTTTCACCCACTCTGGCCCTTTCACCCACTCTGGGCCTTTCACCCACTCTGGGCCTTTCACCCACTCTGTCCCTTTCACCCACTCTGTCCCTTTCACCCACTCTGTCCCTTTCACCCACTCTGGGCCTTTCACCCACTCTGGTCCTTTCACCCACTCTGGCCCTTTCACCCACTCTGGCCCTTTCACCCACTCTGGCCCTTTCACCCACTCTGGCCCTTTCACCCACTCTGGCCCTTTCACCCACTCTGGCCCTTTCAACAACTCTGGCCCTTTCAACAACTCTGGCCCTTTCAACATCTCTGGCCCTTTCAACAACTCTGGCCCTTTCAACAACGCTGGCCCTATCACCCACTCTGGCCCTATCACCCACTCTGGCCCTTTCACCCACTCTGGGCCTTTCACCCACTCTGGCCCTTTCACCCACTCTGGGCCTTTCACCCACTCTGGGCCTTGCACCCACTCTGAGCCTTTCACTCTGGGCCTTTCACCCACTCTGGCCCTTTCACCCACTCTGGCCCTTTCACCCACTCTGGCCCTTTCACCTACTCTGGCCCTTTCACCCACTCTGGCCCTTTCACCCACTCTGGCCCTTTCACCCACTCTGGCCCTATCACCCACTCTGAGCCTTTCACCCACTCTGTCCATTTCACCCACTCTGTCCCTTTCACCCACTCTGTCCCTTTCACCCACTCTGGCCCTTTCACCCACTCTGGCCCTTTCACCCACTCTGGCCCTTTCACCCACTCTGGCCCTTTCAACAACTCTGGCCCTTTCAACAACTCTGGCCCTTTCAACAACTCTGGCCCTATCACCCACTCTGGCCCTATCACCCACTCTGGCCCTTTCACCCACTCTGGCCCTTTCACCCACTCTGGGCCTTTCACCCACTCTGGGCCTTTCACCCACTCTGGGCCTTGCACCCACTCTGAGCCTTTCACTCTGGGCCTTTCACCCACTCTGGCCCTTTCACCCACTCTGGCCCTTTCACCCACTCTGGCCCTTTCACCCACTCTGTCCCTTTCACCCACTCTGGCCCTATCACCCACTCTGGCCCTATCACCCACTCTGGCCCTATCACCCACTCTGGCCCTATCACCCACTCTGAGCCTTTCACCCACTCTGTCCATTTCACCCACTCTGTCCCTTTCACCCACTCTGTCCCTTTCACCCACTCTGGGCCTTACACAAAACATAAAGTATAAAAATGTACTAACTAATTGTTGCATTTGTTTTCTCTCAACAGGTAACAGCCCCACCACAGGAAAAGATGGACATTCAAATTTATGGCGTCGAAAGCACCAAAGATGAAACTAGTATTATCACAATTAGGGTGACAAACACAGACGAATATCAATCAATGCCCATAGAAAATGAGATACTAATTAAATGGTTTATGTTAGATGATGAAGTTGACAACATCGGAGATGCCCTTGTACATTTTTGCCGCAAACTTTTGAAGTGCTGTTTTGTAATGGGAAAATCATAAATATTCTTAAAGAAAAAGACGATGACATATGTTCAGACTAAAATTCGCATGTTGGCAGGCTATCATATTTTTGTACAAAGTTAAAAAATAAATATTTGTGTGTTTTACAAAAATAAAAAGGTGTGGAATACAAATTATAAACCTCTATGGTAATTTTTTCACTACAGAAGGGAAATTATAACTACTAATACACTCAATTAATACTACATAGTCACACCCACATACAACATTCAGCCAAACCATCTCACATAAAAAAAATATACAAAATACACACACTCTGTAGCTTGCACGCACTGCAGTAGTATGTATGAATGAGACTGTTGGTGTGCTAAATACGCCTGTGCTGGTGCAGAGTGATGCTGTGTTGTTGCTCAATGTTACTGTGGGGGTGCTGAATGATAAGGTGGTATTGCTGCGTGTTGCATTGGTGGACATCAGTGATGACGTTGTTGGGAGAAGTGCAACTGTTGTGGTGCTGAGTTATGCTGTGGTGGTAATCATTAAACACCAACACAGCACCACTCATCATCAGCACAGAACAACACATCGCAACAACAGCATTACTAAGCACCACACTAACATCACTCAGCAACACACCAACATCACTCTACACCACCACAACAGCATCATTCAACAACAACAACATACAAAAACACAAACACACATTACATTAAAATAAACATTAACACATGCAAAACACTCACATATGCCAATCACACCCTCACTCACCCTCACTCACCCTCAACCCCTCACCCTCACTCACCCTCAATCACACTCACTCACCCTCAACCCCTCACCCTCCCTCAACCCCTCACCCTCACTCACCCTCAACACCTCACCCTCAAGCCCTCACTCACCCTCACCCTCACCCACCCTCACTCACCCTCAACACCTCACCCTCACTCACCCTCAACCCCTCACCCTCAACCCCTCACTCACCCTCACTCTCACTCATCCTCAATCACCCTCAACCCCTCACCCTCACCCTCACTCACCCTCAACGCCTCACCCTCACTCACCCTCAACCCCTCACTCACCCTCAGCCCCTCAACCCCTCACCCTCACTCACCCTCACTCACCCTCACTCATCCTCACTCGCCCTCACTCACCCTCAACACATCACCCTCACTCACCCTCAACACCTCACCCTCACTCACCCTCAACACCTCACCCTCACCCTCACTCACCCTCACCCTCACTCACCCTCAACACACTATCACACTACAACCACACACAAACACTTACCACCACAGCACCACTCATCACCACTACAGCATTACTAAGCAGACAAAGGTCATACAATCAAAACATGTACGCTTTTAACAGGCACACACACCAACAGCTATCAATGGACGCTTTCACCAGGCATACACACACAACAGTCATCAGTACTGCAGTTGTATGTATGAATGAGACTGTTGGTGTGCGAAATACAGATGTGGGGGTGCAGAGTGATGCTGTGTTGTTGCTTAATGGTACTGTGTGGGTGCAGAATGATAAAGTGGTATTGCTGCGTGTTGCATTGGTGGACATCAGTGATGACGTTGTTGGGAAAAGTGCAACTGTTGTGGTGCTGAGTTATGCTGTGGTGGTAATCATTGAACACCAACACAGCACCACTCATCACCAGCACAGAACAACACATCACAACAACAGCATTACTAAGCACCACACTAACATCACTCAGCAACACACCAACATCACTCTACACCACCACAACAGCATCATTCAACAACAACAACATACAAAAACACAAACACACATTACTTTAAAATAAACATTAACACATGCAAAACACTCACATATGCCAATCACACCCTCACTCACCCTCACTCACCCTCACTCACCCTCACTCACCCTCTACCCCTCACCCTGACTCACCCTGACTCACCCTCACTCACACTCAACACCTCCCCCTCACTCACCCTCAACGCCTCACCCTCAACCCCTCACTCACCCTCACGCTCACCCACCCTCACTCACCCTCAACACCTCACCCTCACTCACCCTCAACACCTCAGCCTCACTCACCCTCAACTCCTCACCCTCAACACCTCACCCTCAACACCTCACTCACCCTCACTCTCACTCATCCTCACTCACCCTCAACTCCTCACCCTCACTCACCCTCAACACCTCACCCTCACTCACCCTCAATCCCTCACTCACCCTCAGCCCCTCACCCTCAACCCCTCACCCTCACTCACCCTCCATCTCACTCACCCTCAACCCCTCACCCTCACTCACCCTCAACACCTCACCCTCACCCTCACTCACCCTCACTCACCCTCAACCCCTCACCCTCACTCACCCTCACTCACCATCAACACACTATCACACTACAACCACACACAAACACTTACCAGCACAGCACCACTCATCACCACTACAGCATTGCTCAGCAGACAAAGGTCATACAATCAAAACATGTACGCTTTTAACAGGCACACACACACCAACAGCTATCAATGGGCACTTTCACCAGGCATACACACACAACAGTCATCAGTACTGCAGTAGTATGTATTAATGAGACTGTTGGTGTGCGAAATACGGATGTGGTGGTGCAGAGTGATGCTGTGTTGTTGCTCAATGGTACTGTGGGGGTGCAGAATGATAAAGTGGTATTGATGCGTGTTGCATTGGTGGACATCAGTGATGACGTTGTTGGGAGAAGTGCAACTGTTGTGGTGCTGAGTTATGCTGTGGTGGTAATCATTAAACACCAACACAGCACCACTCATCACCAGCACAGAACAACACATCACAACAACAGCATTACTAAGCACCACACTAACATCACTCAGAAACACAACAACATCACTCTACACCACCACAACAGCATCATTCAACAACAACACACTATCACACTACAACCACACACAAACACTTACCACAACAGCACCACTCATCACCACTACAGCATTACTCAGCAGACAAACGTCATACAATCAAAACATGTACGCTTTTAACAGGCACACACACCAACAGCTATCAATGGACGCTTTCACCAGGCGTACATACACAACAGTCATCAGTACTGCAGTAGTATGTATGAATGAGACTGTTGGTGTGCTAAATACGGCTGTGGTGGTGCAGAGTGATGCTGTGTTGTTGCTCAATGGTACTGTGGGGGTGCAGAATGATAAAGTGGTATTGCTGCGTGTTGCATTCGTGGACATCAGTGATGCCGTTGTTGGGAGAAGTGCAACTGTTGTGGTGCTGAGTTATGCTGTGGTGGTAATTATTGAACACCAACACAGCACCACTCATCACTAGCACAGAACAACACATCACAACAACAGCATTACTAAGCACCACACTAACATCACTCAGCAACACACCAACATCACTCTGCACCACCACAACAGCATCATTCAACAACAACACACTATCACACTACAACTACACACAAACACTTACCACAACAGCACCACTCATCACCACTACAGCATTACTCAGCAGACAAACGTCATACAATCAAAACATGTACGGTTTTAACAGGCACACACACCAACAGCTATTAATGGACGCTTTCACCAGGCGTACATACACAACAGTCATCAGTACTGCAGTAGTATGTATGAATGAGATTGTTGGTGTGCTAAATACGGCTGTGGTGGTGCAGAGTGATGCTGTGTTGTTGCTCAATGGTACTGTGGGGGTGCAGAATGATAAAGTGGTATTGCTGCGTGTTGCATTCGTGGACATCAGTGATGCCGTTGTTGGGAGAAGTGCAACTGTTGTGGTGCTGAGTTATGCTGTGGTGGTAATTATTGAACACCAACACAGCACCACTCACCACTAGCACAGAACAACACATCACAACAACAGCATTACTAAGCACCACACTAACATCACTCAGCAACACACCAACATCACTCTGCACCACCACAACAGCATCATTCAACAACAACACACTATCACACTACAACCACACACAAACACTTACCACCACAGCACCACTCATCACCACTACAGCATTACTCAGCAGACAAACGTCATACAATCCAAACATGTACGCTTTTAACAGGCACACACACCAACAGCTAGCAATGGACGCTTTCACCAGGCGTACACACACAACAGTCATCAGTGCATCCTTTCACCATGCATACACCCACACAAACAGGCATCAGTCCACGCTTTCAACAGTCACACACACCACCGGCCGTAAGTGCACGCTTTCTAACAACTTTTTTTACGTAGCACACACAATTACAGCTATACAAGCATGCTTTGGTGCTGTACAGTACTGCAGTAGTATGTATAAATGAGACTGTGGGTGTGCTAAATACGGCTCTAGTGGGGCAGAGTGATGATCTGATGTTGCTCAATGGTACAGTGGGGGTGCAGAATGATAATGTGCTATTGCTGCGTGCTGCATAAATGGACATCAGTGATGCCGTTGTTAGGATCAGTGCTACTGTTGTGGTGCAGAGTTATACTGTGGTGGTAATCATTGGACAACACTCTACAACGACACTGCACCACTCATCCCCAACACTCATCAGCACTACAACATTACTCACCAGACAAACGTCACAAAAAAAAACTTAAACAGTGCATACATACTACCAATAAAAATACTTCAATGTGAACAACAAAAGGACAATGCAAAGCTGCGAAACAAAACACGTACGGCGAAACGCAAAACAAAAATAGCTAACAGCAATCTAAAACTTTTTTTGGTACAGGAGGCGAGTTCAGACGGAAGTACACTACAGGACCCGCATACCAAAACGACACGCGCAAACATAACTCAATGAATGGCAAAAAAACGAACTAAATAGCAGCCATTGGTAACATCAAAAAACAAACTCTAAAGAAAGGAGCCGGACAGAACCAAAGTGCGAGCAAAGCAAGACCCCAAACAATAATTAGATTCATATCACAAAAAGCAAATTCATAAACAAAAGTGTAACAACTCACAAAGGCACTCTTTAATAATATAAAAATAAAATAGTAATTACCTGTCGATCGTAGCAGCTCATTCACTGAAATGTAGAGAACAAAAAAAAAACACACAAAGAGAACATAAAAAGTGCATACATCATACGTTTAACTAAAACTATAGAAAAAAAAAAGGCCATAGCATAGCAGCGAAACAAGTCACATACGGGTCAAAACCACACAAAAAAAGCCAAGTCAGAGGAAAAAAAAACATCAGAGTGCGAGCTCAGGCGAAACGAAACTACAGGAACTGCATACCAGGAAGACACTAGCAAACATTAGTCAATGCATGGCGAACAATCAACTTAAAGACGAGCCACTAATAGCATAAATAACAAGAAAAATACCAGACACAAGGCAAGTGCGACCGAAAAACACGTACGGCAAAACGGAACTCAATCCATGGCAAAAAAAAAAAACTAAATAGCAGCCATTGATAACATACAAAACACACTCTAAAGAAAGGAGCCGGACAGAAACTAAGTGCGAGCAAAGCAAGACCAAAAACAATAATTAGATTAACATCACAAAAAGGAAATGCATAAACAAAAATGTTACAACTCACAAAGGCACTCTTTAATAATATGAAAATAAAATAGTAATTACCTGTCGATCGTAGCAGCTCATTCACTGAAATGTAGAAAATAAAAAAAAAAACACACAAAGAGAACATAAACAGTGCATACATAATACTTTTAACTACAACAATCAACAAACAAAAAAAACAAAGCATAGCGGCGAAACAAGTCACATACGGGTCCAAACCACACAAAAAAAAGCCAAGTCGGAGAAAAATAAACATCAGAGTACGACCTCAGGCGAAACGAAACTACAGGAACTACATACCAGGAAGACACTAGCAAAGATTAGTCAATGCATGGCGAACAATAAACTTAAAGACGAGCCAGCATTCGCATAAATAACAAGAAAAATGCCAAACACAAGGCAAGTGCGAGCGAAATATTTAGAAAATCCAAAAACACATTACATTCACAGAAATAAAAACTTATACAATTTTAAGGACCAAATTACGAAGTCACTCTTTATATATATTTTTACTAAAAAGGGAATTAGCTGGCGCGCGTACCACATCAGTGACTAAAGTATAGAAATCCGACAAACTACACACAAACAGCCACAGTGCATACATAATACGTTGAAAACAAAACGTAGCACTGCAATTTGGCTACATAGTAAACGCGAGACAACATTTTCAGAAAAAAAATTTAAAACATATATATATATAAGAAATAAAATTCACAAATAAAACATTACATAAACAAACAATATTTGGTCTTACCTGCAAATACACACGGAAGATATACGTAACTGACTTTAGCGTCAAAAACGTGCCACAAGAATGACGTATTACATTCAAATATTCGACGATAACAATTTGTGTTTAAGCACTTTCGACAAATAATATATTTAATAAATTCTTTTCAAATGGATATTAATAAAAACACATAAATAAAGGAAAATAACAATTAAAATATACAATACACTCAAAAGCTATACAAAAATGCATTTTAGCCAATAAAAACAGTATGTTGCACCAACTCGCACATATGCAAAACATCAAAAAGCAATACATACAAAAAATACATAATAAAAGGAATACTCATACAAATAGACTACTTCTATACATTATAAAAACTTTCCCAATCAAAACATTCTAGTATTGCCAAATATAATAAACAAGTACATACCAAAAATCTTACAACGTTCGCAATTTAAAACACATAACACATACAAAAATATACATTGCTTTATGTAACATTTATAAACATTCCCATTATTACAGCATCTATCTTTTACAACAGTACAAAAGTATATTCTAAGTCAACGGTCGAAAATACACAAGTCGCAATACAAATAAAACACTCATACATCCTAATAAAACATTACTACTAATAAGTATATACACACAAGTAATAATACATTCAAATTCATGTACTCAATGTTAAAAAATTTACATCTTACCTGTCAAACGACGCAGCAACAACCACGGAGGAATAACACACCTTTACCGCACGAACATTCACACCAATCTAGAAAACGCCCCGTTGACGCACGTCAAACGCAACGCTACGTCACACAACGTAGCGCTGCGATTGGCTAAAAATTATGTCACGCTAAACATTACATCACCATCACAAAAAAAACTAGAACGCTAACATCCCTTACATAACAAACGTAAAGGGAATACATAGCGTACTACACTTTAACAGAACACAAATAAAACACAGTTTAACACAATGCACTAAACACTTATAAAACCAATACACATACAAAAACACAAAGACACATTACATTAAAATAAACATTAACACATGCTAAAGACTCACATATGCCAATCACACCCTCACTCACCCTCACTCACCTTCACTCATCCTCACTCACCCTCAACACCTCACCCTCACTCACCCTCAACCCCTCACCCTCACTCACCCTCAACACCTCACCCTCACTCACCCTCAATACCTCACCCTCACTCACCCTCAACACCTCACTCACCCTCAGCCCCTCACCCTCAACACCTCACCCTCAACACCTCACCCTCACTCACCCTCACCCTCACTCACCCTCAACCACTCACCCTCAATCACCCTCACTCACCCTCACTCACACTCAACTCCTCAACCTCACTCACCCTCAACACCTCACCCTCACTCACCCTCAACACCTCACCTTCAACAACTCAATCACCCTCACTCACTAACGCTCACCCACCCTCACCCTCACTCAGCCTCAACACCTCACCCTCACTCACCCTCAACGCTTCACCCTCAATCACACTCACGCACCCTCACCCACCCCCACCCACACACACCTTCACACCCTCAACATCACACATCCTCACTCACCCTCACACCCTCACTCACCCTCATGACCTCAACCACACCCTCACATGCCCCCACCCTCACACACCCCCACCCTCACACACACCCGCCCTCACACACTCTCACACATCCTCACACACCCACACACATTCTCAATAAGCCTCACACCCTCACCCTCGCCCACCCTCACTCACCCTCACCCTCACACCGTCACCCTCACACCATCATCCCCTCACCCTCAATCACCCTCAACCTCACTCACCCTCAACACCTCACCCTCAACAACTCACTCACCCTCACTCACTAACGCTCACCCACCCTCACCCTCACTCACCCTCAACACCTCACCCTCACTCATCCTCAACCACCCTCAACACCTCACCCTCAACCCCTCACTCACCCTCACTCTCACTCATCCTCACTCACCCTCAACCCTCTCCCTCACTCACCCTCAACACCTCACCCTCACTCACTCTCAACACCTCACACACCCTCAGCCCCTCACCCTCAACACCTCACCCTCACTCACCCTCACCCTCACTCACCCTCAACACCTCACCCTCAATAACCCTCCCTCACTCACCCTCACCATCAGTCACCCTCATTCACCCTCAACACCTCACCCTCACCCTCACTCACCCTCAACACCTCACCCTCACCTTGACTCAATCTCACCCTCACTCACCCTCAACCCCTCACCCTCACTCACCCTCACCCTCACTCACCCACACTCACCCTCACTCACCCTCACTCACCCTCAACCCCTCACCCTCACCCTCACTCACCCACAATCACCCACACTCACCCTCAAACACTCACCCTCACTCACCCTCACTCACCCTCACTCACCCTCAACACCTCACCCTCACTCACCCTCACTCACCCACAACACCTTACCCTCACTCACCCACAACACCTTACCCTCACCCTCACTCACCCGCACTCACCCTCAACACCTCACCCTCCCCTTCACTCACCCTCACCCTCACTCACCCTCAACACCTCACCCTCAACCCCTCACTCACACTCACTCTCACTCATCCTCACTCACCCTCAACACCTCACCCTCACTCACCCTCAACACCTCACCCTCACTCACCCTCAACACCTCACCCTCATTCACCCTCAGCCCCTCACCCTCAACACCTCACCCTCACTCACCCTCACCCTCAACACCTCACCTACAATCACCCTCCCTCACTCACCCTCACCATCACTCACCCTCACTCACCCTCAACACCTCACCCTCACCTTCACTCAACCTCACCCTCACTCACCCTCAACCCCTCACCCTCACTCAGCCACACTCACCATCAAACTCTCACCCGCACTCACCCTCACCCTCACTCACCCTCACCCTCACTCACCCTCAACACCTCACCCTCACTCACCCTCAACACCTCACCCTCACTCACCCACAACACCTTACCCTCACCCTCACTCACCCTCAACACCTCACCCTCACCTTCACTCACCCTCACCCTCACTCACCCTCAACACCTCACCCTCATTCACCCTCACCCACACTCACCTTCATGACCTCAGCAACACACCCTCACATGCCCCCACACTCACACACCCCCACCCTCACACACACCCGCCCTCACAAACTCTCACACATCCTCACACACCCACACACATTCTCAATAAGCCTCACACCCTCACCCTCGCCCACCCTCACTCACCCTCACCCTCACACCGTCACCCTCACACCATCATCCCCTCACCCTCACTCACCCTCAACCTCACTCACCCTCAACACCTCACCCTCAACAACTCACTCACCCTCACTCACTAACGCTCACCCACCCTCACCTTCACTCACCCTCAACACCTCACCCTCACTCACCCTCAACCCTTCACCCTCACTCACCCTCAACACCTCACCCTCAACCCCTCACTCACCCTCACTCTCACTCATCCTCACTCACCCTCAACACCTCACCCACACTCACCCTCAACACCTCACCCTCACTCACCCTCAACACCTCACCCTCACTCACCCTCAGCCACTCACACTCAACACCTCACCCACACTCACCCTCACCCTCACTCACCCTCAACACCTCACCCTCAATCACCCTCCCTCACTCACCCTCACCATCACTCACCCTCACTCACCCTCAACACCTCACCCTCACCCTCACTCACCCTCAACACCTCACCCTCACCTTAACTCAACCTCACCCTCACTCACCCTCACTCACCCTCAACCCCTCACCCTCACTCACCCTCACCCTCACTCACCCACACTCACCCTCACTCACCCTCACTCACCCTCACTCACCCCCAACCCCTCACCCTCACTCACCCTCACCCTCACTCACCCACAATCACCCACACTCACCCTCAAACACTCACCCTCACTCACCCTCACCCTCACTCACCCTCACTCACCCTCACTCACCCTCAACACCTCACCCTCACTCACCCTCAACACCTTACCCTCACTCACCCACAACACCATACCCTCACCCTCACTCACCCTCACTCACCCTCAACACCTCACCCTCACCTTCACTCACCCTCACCCTCACTCACCCTCAACACCTCATCATCAACCCCTCACTCACCCTCACTCTCACTCATCCTCACTCACCCTCAACACCTCACCCTCACTCACCCTCAACACCTCACCCTCACTCACCCTCAACACCTCACCCCCTCACCCTCAACACCTCACCCTCACTCACCCTCACCCTCAACACCTCACCCTCAATCACCCTCCCTCACTCACCCTCACCATCACTCACCCTCACTCACCCTCAACACCTCACCCTCACCCTCACTCACCCTCAATCACCCTCAACACCTCACCCTCACCTTCACTCAACCTCACCCTCACTCACCCTCACTCACCCTCAACGCCTCACCCTCAGTCACCCACACTCACCCTCAAAACCTCACCCACACTCACCCTCACCCTCACTCACCCTCACCCTCAGTCACCCTCAACACCTCACCCTCACTCACCCTCAACCCCTCACCCTCACTCACCCTTACCCTCACTCACCCTCACCCTCAACACCTCACCCTCCACCCCTCCCCCTCAACGCCTCACCCTCACTCAGCCTCACTCACACTCACTCACCCTCAACACCTCACCCTCACTCACCCTCAACACATCACCCTCACTCACCCTCAACTCACCCTCAACCACTCACCCTCACCCTCACTCACCCTCACAACACATATTATATTACAATTGGTGTCAAATTGGCAAAAGAAAAAACTATTGCCATTGTAAATAACAAACATATTAATTCGCTATTTTCAAAACAAGCACATAAATAAAAAAGCTGTCCTTTACAATACCAATAGCTCAAACTTTCCTAATGCAAGACCTATTGCAACACACATCCACAAGCGGCAGTCACCCACTCTGCTTCATTCACCCACTCTGCTTCAGTCACCCACTCTGCTTCAGTCACCCACTCTGCTTCAGTCACCCACTCTCCATCATTCACCCACTCTGCATCATTCACCCACTCTGCATCATTCACCCACTCTGCATCATTCACCCACTCTGCAAATTGATGAATGTTATGCCATTTTCATACACATAAACAACTTTTAGGACAGAAGTAGTGCATCAGATACGTTATACACAAAATATACTTCCCAAAAGTGAGCTACAGCATGCAAGGATGTTGATCAGGCTTCGGGCCAAAAAGCAAAAAACATTCGTACAATATTACACCAATATTACAACAACAAAACAAATAGAAATATGTGGCAGGAAGCGAGGACGAGGATGTACAAAGACAAAAGTGAAACAGCCAACTTTTTATTGGGGCAATAAACAAGCACTATTCATCCGGAGAATGGGACGGATTAAAGACAATGGTCAAGAGTTACACAAAAAGCCGTACGCATAGAACAATAGCAGTTATTCACACGGAATTACATCTAATATAAGAAACATATTACGAAAATAAAAGTATTCTTTCACAAAACGCCAAAAAAAAACACATTACATCACTGTACATCCTCTTAATACATTGCTAGGGATAATAAAGTCAGCAAATACACAAAGTTTCCTTTCATACATCAAGTACGTCAATAACATATAATCCGGCTACTTCAGCATCACAAGAAAAAAAAATGCAAACACAACTTACATCAATATATTAAAAAATAAATAGCACTTCAAAGTTCTAATACCAGCTCTTGTACGTCAAATAACAAAAAACAGCAATAAATACATTACATTACAGTTTAAGAAAACATATGCATTACATATCAACAATTAAAAACAAAACTTTAATTTACATTACATTACAAACATTTACAAATATTACGATCGAAAAAAATAAATTTCTCAAGTCTTTAACTTAAACATAGAATATATACTACATTACATTACATAAAAAAAAATTTGGAATACATTCTTACCTGTCAAACGACGCAGCAACAGCACAGGAACAAGAACACGCCTTCCGCGCACCAACATTCTCGATCTCTGGGGAATTCCACCGTTGACGTAAGCAAATCGGAACGCAACGTCAAAAACGTCGCGCTCCGATTGGCTAGAAATAAACGTCAAAAAAAGTAAACACTCACAACACAAAAAAACTAGACCGCTAAACGTAGACAACGTCAAGGTGACGCATTGCGTCGGCCATTTTTAAAAAATAAAAAATAATACGGGACTCCACAAACACGTTAAACACATAACACCACACAGTTAGTACAAAACATACACAGTTACATTACATACAAATATACACAAAAGACAGGAGAAATACAAAGGGAACATCTATCACATTTTTTTAACACAAAACATATTACATAATTAATATTAACATACACACACTCATGACATCACCCTCACACACAAAAACTATCACACTCCTTCACACACCCTCAATAACCCTAACACAACATCTCCCTCATACACCATCACACACCTTCAGCCTCACACCCACTTACTCACACTCACACTCACACTCACACACACTCACACCCCCTCACACTCACACACCCTCACTCCCCTCAAAAAATAACACCCCTCACAACAAGCTCACACTCACTACACCAGACAGCCGCACCCACTCACACCCCTCACACTCTATCACCATCAACACCCCTCCGCCTCACACAGCCTTAGCCTCATCCCCTCACCCTCACACATGCACAATAACCCTCACACCATTACCCTCACACACGCTAACTCTCAGCCGCAACAACTCACTCACACTCACACTCCCTCGCTCACCCTCACACTCACACACACCCCCTCACCCTCACACCCCATCACCCTCACACCCCCTCACTCACACTCACTCACACTCACTCACAATAACTCACACTCAGCCTCACACACCCTCACGCTCACACACCGTCACACACCCTGTGCCTAACAACACCTCTCACACCCTCAATCACCCTCACACACACTCACACTCACACACCGTCACACACCCGAAAAGTCACACCCCCTCACTCACCCTCACACACACACACACACACCCTCAACCTTAAACACCTTACACTCACACACACACGCTCCCCTAAAACTCATCACAACACTCTCAAACTCACTACACCTCACACACTCTCAGACGCAAACAACATCACTCATCCTCATCCTCATACACACTCACACCCCCTCACCCTCACACCCCATCACACTCACACACACTCACTCCCCTCACACTCACAACAACACCCTCACACCCCTTCACTCACACTCACTCACACTCACTCCCAATGACTCACACTCACCCTCACACACCCTCACCCTCACACACCGTCACACACCCTCTGCTTAACAACACCTCACACACCCTCACTCACCCTCACACACACACACCCTCATCCTCAAACACCTTACCCTCACACACACACGCTCCCCTAAAACTCATCACAACACTCTCACACTCACTACACCTCACACACTCTCAGACGCAAACAACATCACTCATCCTCATACTCACACACACTCACACCCCCTCACCCTCACACCCCATCACACTCGCACACGCTCACTCACCTCACACTCACAACAACACCCTCACACCCCCTCACTCACACTCACTCCCAATGACTCACACTCACCTTCACACACCCTCACCCTCACACACTGTCACACACCCTCTGTGTAACAACACCTCGCACACCCTCACTCACCCTCAAACACACTCACACTCACGCACCGTCACACACCCGAAAACTCACACCCCCTCACAAACATATTACATAATTAATATTAACATACACACACTCATGACATCACCCTCACACACAAAAACTATCACACTCCTTCACACACCCTCAATAACCCTAACACAACATCTCCCTCATACACCATCACACACCTTCAGCCTCACACCCACTTACTCACACTCACACTCACACTCACACACACTCACACCCCCTCACACTCACACACCCTCACTCCCCTCAAAAAATAACACCCCTCACAACAAGCTCACACTCACTACACCAGACAGCCGCACCCACTCACACCCCTCACACTCTATCACCATCAACACCCCTCCGCCTCACACAGCCTTAGCCTCATCCCCTCACCCTCACACATGCACAATAACCCTCACACCATTACCCTCACACACGCTAACTCTCAGCCGCAACAACTCACTCACACTCACACTCCCTCGCTCACCCTCACACTCACACACACCCCCTCACCCTCACACCCCATCACCCTCACACCCCCTCACTCACACTCACTCACACTCACTCACAATAACTCACACTCAGCCTCACACACCCTCACGCTCACACACCGTCACACACCCTGTGCCTAACAACACCTCTCACACCCTCAATCACCCTCACACACACTCACACTCACACACCGTCACACACCCGAAAAGTCACACCCCCTCACTCACCCTCACACACACACACACACACCCTCAACCTTAAACACCTTACACTCACACACACACGCTCCCCTAAAACTCATCACAACACTCTCAAACTCACTACACCTCACACACTCTCAGACGCAAACAACATCACTCATCCTCATCCTCATACACACTCACACCCCCTCACCCTCACACCCCATCACACTCACACACACTCACTCCCCTCACACTCACAACAACACCCTCACACCCCCTCACTCACACTCACTCACACTCACTCCCAATGACTCACACTCACCCTCACACACCCTCACCCTCACACACCGTCACACACCCTCTGCTTAACAACACCTCACACACCCTCACTCACCCTCACACACACACACCCTCATCCTCAAACACCTTACCCTCACACACACACGCTCCCCTAAAACTCATCACAACACTCTCACACTCACTACACCTCACACACTCTCAGACGCAAACAACATCACTCATCCTCATACTCACACACACTCACACCCCCTCACCCTCACACCCCATCACACTCGCACACGCTCACTCACCTCACACTCACAACAACACCCTCACACCCCCTCACTCACACTCACTCCCAATGACTCACACTCACCTTCACACACCCTCACCCTCACACACTGTCACACACCCTCTGTGTAACAACACCTCGCACACCCTCACTCACCCTCAAACACACTCACACTCACGCACCGTCACACACCCGAAAACTCACACCCCCTCACTCACCCTCACCCTCACACACCCTAACAATAACACCCCCTAACGCTCACACCCCCTAACACTCACACCCGCCTAACAGTCACCCCCTAACACTCACCCCCTCACCCTCACCCCCTCACCCTCACCCCTCACACCCTCACACTCACTCCCTCAACACCCCACCCTCACCCCCCTCACACCCCCTCATTCACCCTCATTCACCCTAACACACCCTCACCCTCTCACACACCCTCTCACACACCCCTCACACACCCCCTCACTCACGCTCTCACACCCCCCTTACACACCCCCTCACTCACCCTCTCACACACCCCCTCACTGACCCTCTCACACCCGCTCACCCTCACCCTCACTCTCCCTCACACTCCCTCACCCCCTCACCCTCCCTCACCCACCCTCCCCTCACCCTCACCCTCACCCCCCTCACCCTCAACTCCCTCACACTCACCCCCCTCACCCTCACCCTCACCCCCTCACCCTCACCCCACTCACCTTCACCCTCACCCTCCCCCCTCACACTCACCCTCACCCTCCCCCCCTCACCCGCACACCCCTCACCCTCACACCCCTCACCCTCACACCCCTCACCCCCCTCACCCTCACCCCCCTCCCCCTCACCCTCACCCCCCTCACCCTCACCCTCACCCTCACACCCCTAACACCCCTCACACCCCTCACCCTCACCCCCCTCACCCTCACACCCCTCACCCTCACACCCCTCACCCTCACACCCTTCACCCTCACACCACTCACCCTCACACCACTCAGTGCTACAACACATATTGTGTTACAATAGGTGTCACATTTGCGAAACATAAAACTATTGGCATTGTAAATAACAAAGCAATTATTTTCGCAATTTAAAAAAAAAAACACAGCCTCACCCTCAAACCTTCACCCTCAACTCCTCACTCACCCTCACTCTCACTCACCCTCACTCATCCTCAACTACTCCCCCTCACCCTCACTCACCCTCAACCCCTCACCCTAACTCACCCTCACACTCACACTCACTCACCCTCAACACCTCACTCGCCCTCACCCTCACTCACCCTCACCCTCACTCACCCTCACTCACCCTCACTCTCACTCACCCTCAACCCCTCACCCTCACTCACCCTCACTCACCCTCAACACCTCACCCTCACTCACCCTCACCCACCCTCACGCTCACCCTCACTCACCTTCAACACCTCACCCTCACACAGTGCAATAAGTCTCAGACCATTTCAGTTAGAGCTTTTAGAAATGTTTATGGCTTTTTTTTATTTGTAATTCTTTAGCATTGGCTACAGGAAACAAAAATGCTAAACATTTACAAAAAAAAACCATAAACAATTCTAAAAGCACTAACTCTAATGGTGCGAGACCTATTGCATTTCCAATGCTTGTTATAACATTGCTCGCACTCCAGCACCCCAGTAAGTCACTGGGATGCTGGAGTGCCAGCATTATAAAAAAGAATGGCGCCTGCACCACGGCACTACGACCCGTACCGGCGATCCATACCGACCCCCCCCTTTCCCCTCCCTGCGTACGCCTATGAGATGATGACCTCAACGAGAGTAGCTCCAGGTCAGTTATCAGACCCAAGGCCATCTCTTTTTTCTCCTCATTCTTGGGCTTTGCTGCAGAGACAACAGCCCTCTTGTGTGGCTCAGTATTTTGACTTGACTCTTGGGAGAAACTATTAGTGCTTATGGTTGGGAAGATCAGTGTTGGGAGGGTATTTATATTGCCTGAGGTAGAGAAAATAACACCTACTGGGTCCTTCACAAAATCAAATGTATGTGATCTTATTGTCGATTTTTCAAACATGAGGAAAACTGGGGGGATTGCAGATTGGTTTTCCCAAATGGGTTTTGCTTTGGTAGTTTTCAACATTGACAGAATTTTCAGTTCTTTCTTTTTCCATGTCGAGGGTTGTGACACCCTTTGTCGGCCAGACCACAAACTGACCTCCACATGACTATTTAGGCTTGTCTTCGACGGCATTCCTGGATAATCGGCCATTAAAGTGTGTTGAAAAGGTTTTTAGGTCATAGACATGAGATCTAGGTTTGGCCCTTAACCCCCTAGGCTCCAAAGGTGCGGAGAGTATATTTCAGGAGGAGGTCCGTAGGTGGTTATCCACTGTCGAAACTTGCTATGGCGCAGGCAGTTACAGTTGGAGAGGAAAGGCCAAGGCAGCCACTGGGGTGTGCACAGGCCGCGCCGACCTAACGTCCGGCCACCGCTTTGCTTCACGTGGTGGCTGCACCCTAGTGCTTTCTTTCCATTGCTGAGCTACTTGCTCCCTTGCACCCAAACCGCCTGCAAATGGTACTGGTAATGCTACCTTTGGGGTTTAGCCCTCGCAACTTCGCATGCCTGATGTCTTACTTCCTTTACTTCTGGCCAAGGAAGTGGATCGACACCGACTTTCGTCGCAAAATCAGCTGAAGGCAAGAGAGCCCAAAATGCGAGGAGGGCTGTCTGCTTTGGGATGCAGTTGGGTGCTGCAAACAGTTAGAGGCTATTGGGGGGAGAAGTTGTGCATCTGGTCATACTGCTGCACTCGCCACAGGCCGCTCGACTGCAGCCTTCACCCCATGACCACATGACCTGAGGGCCCCCCTCTCCGATTCCCATCAAAGGTATCAGGTTCTGCCTAGGTTGTGGTTGCCAAATTAGCCACAGGAGGGCATGAGCACACTAGGGGGCAGATTTACAATAAGTGGCGCATCCCTGCATATCAGCAGGGATGCACCACTTATTGTGCGCCTTGCCTCCGCCACCATTGATGCGCCGCATTTACAATGCGGCGCAACCATGAGGCAAAAACGGCACAGATGCGTCACGCATCTGTGCCGAAAAAGTGACGCATTGCTGGAGTTGCGTCGCAAGCGTGATGCAGCTCCAGCAATGCTCTAGGGTGGCTTATTCTTACAATGCTGCGTCAATCCTTACGCCTGCTACAAGCAGGCGCAGGGTTTTGACGCAGCATGGGCCCCAAAGTGACGGAGTGAAATCTTGTAGATTTCACTCAGCCACTTTTAGGAGGCGTTCCTGCGGCAGAACGCCCCCCCCTGCGCCAGAAAGCCTCCTTCTGACGCAGGGTTTTACAACGTAACGCATCTCCCAGATGCATCACGTTGTAAATATCCCCCACCATGGCGCATCATTTGCGCTGCTGCTGCGTCACAAAAGTGATGCAACGGCGGCGTAAAAGAGGCGCAAGGGGCTTGTAAATCTGCCCCTCAATCTTGCCTCTGCCTATGTCCCTGCTCATCTGATGCTCCGCGGCCTGGCCTCAGCTCCGGTGCTTAGCCTTAGCACATGGTTCCGACATTTTATCCAGAGGAGACCTGCTGCTAACTTTCTTTTACAGGGGGATCCTGTGCTCCCATCTCCCCAAACAGGTACCACTTCAGACTTTCAATACCTAATTAGGCATCTGCAGGGGCGAGATGCAAGTTCTGAAACAAAGGTCCCAACTTCCCTCACCCAACAAAAATGCCCAACAATGTCATAGCCAGAAATGGAAAGATGGGGGGGAAAGAGGAAAAAGAAGGGAAGAGAAAAGACACATGTCCCTGGTGCACTCAGGGATGAATGTATATATCGATAGTTGTGATATAATCCCATGCACTCCTGTTATAAACAAATTCACAATCAGTGAGTACCTACATGTTAAATTCCCCTCTTCCATGTATTATATAGTGGTGGTAGATGTAGGACTAGATTACCATCTATGTAAGTAAGAAAGGAAAGTTAGGGGGTTATGTAAGCAGAGCAAAGTATATATGAAGTGAAACTATCATATGAACTAAACTATAATGGTGAGATAGTATGGAATCAGTAAAAGCTCAAAACACATATCCACACCAAAGGGAAAAACAAAAAACACATATTCCAAAATGGATAAATTCCTAGAAGAAAACCCAGGAATATACCCAAAAAGGTGTAGGACTACAAAATATGAATTATTTCCTTAACTTCAGAAAAAACACTAATCATTTCATTTCATGAAGCTTTATTCGGTACATATTAAACAATGACCATAAAAGCGTACAGCAGAATGCGTTATAAAATACAGAAACAGATTAAAAGAAATAAATATTTAAAATATCATGCTATTTCTAAAGTGGATAGATTTGCAGATAAAAATAGCAATATAAAAACATTTGTCCGGGGAGTTCACATTATAAATCAACCTCATGGCGTCCTCCACATTACTAATTCCATACTTTACAAACATTGGTTCCAGATAGGCAACCATTACATTCAGGAAAAGAGTACAAATAAGCATAAAGTGCAGTGTGCTTTGCTTCAAACGTCTATCACATGGGCACGGCCCAACAGGATGCTTTTTTGGTTGCGGAAAGGCCACCAGAACGTGAGCTGTACCGAATCTGAGTCTAGTTAGAACAAACCTATGGGCAGGTCTAGTTACCATGCTCAAATATAACTGAAGTCTGTCACTTTCAATATATTTGTTATAAATGTAGACTGTGGTAAGGCGACAGTTAACTACTGAATGTTTCTGGGCTCTATACAACATAAAAGTATTTTTCATATCCAATTTAGAGATGTTACCTGCAGAACATGGTTCTACCAACTACGGCTTCTACGGGAAGATGTTTTTGGAATCCATCTGCCATAAATGGGGTCCATGATAAATTATGTAAGACTCTACTAGAACTAAATGAGTGGTGTGGTTAAGAAATAGCTAATTTTGAAAATCTTATGCGAAATATAATTTTTGATGTAAAAAAGACTACACACCCTAGAAAAGGGGTAGTTGTGCCTAGTACACTACGCATCCTGAATAAAGAAATAAATAAACTAGTCCGTGAGCAATATTTAGATAGAGTTATGGAACGTGAAAAAGAAATCTCTAGGTTAAAAAGAAAGAGATGCAGACTAAAGGCGAAAATAAAAAAGGAGAATGAAGACAAAGTTTGGATTAACTTAAGGGAATCGGTTGTCCATGGTAGGATTAGAGAATTTTGGGCAATAATAGGGAGGGGATGTGGTACTAGAATAAGCCCTTGTCCCATCCCCATAGCTGAAGAGGCTTGGATCTCATATATTCGGGACCTCTATGCAGGGAATGGCATTCTAGGTGAGGATATTGTTCTAGCTCCAACACCTGAAGTACTCATCAATTACCCCACAGAGGAATTTATTGAAACAGCCATAAAGAACATGCGCGCCTCTGGTGCAATGGGTCCCGATGAACTCCCTATGACAGTCTTGAAGCAGGATCGCCTAATGTGGAGTAAAATTTTGTACCCATTGTTTAAAGCCTGCTTCCTGTCAAACAAGGTTCCTGCCTCCTGGAGGGGAAGTATCTTGGTCCCTATCTTTAAAAAGGGTACTAGGGACAGCCCCAGTAACTATCGATTGATTGCTCTCCTCGACTCTATCGGAAAGGTTTTGGCGAAATACCTTTTAAGTTTTCTTTCCGATTGGGTCGAGGAGAATAATATCTTGCCACTCGAACAAACTGGCTTCCGTAGGGGGCATGGTACTTTAGACAATCTCACCACTCTCCAGGTGGTAACTGATAAATATGTGCAGGTGAGAGGGGGGGTTGTCTATGCGGCTTTTATTGATTTCTCCACAGCGTTCGATAAAGTGGATCGTAGAACGCTGTGGAGAAAATTGGCAGCGCTTGGTGTCCCATCCTACTTACTGGAGCTTGTCCGTTCACTCCATACAGAGACTTGGTGCAGTATCCTGCAAGGGGGTGAAAAGGGGCTTTCCCATCATATTCCTTCTCTGAATGGCCTAAAACAAGGCTGTTTATTGGCTCCCCTCTTGTTCTCCTTGTATACTGTTGATCTTCCTGCTGCCTTGTCTGTCTGCGAAGGTATTGCTCCGGTGATTGGGGGGTCCTCAATATCTTGCTTGATGTATGCTGATGATGTCTTTATCTTGGATCTGACCCCCAAAGGCCTTGCAAACCGGTTACAAGCCCTTCATGATTTTTCTATTGCACATTGCATGAAGATTAACATCTCCAAAAGTAAAATTATGTGCATAGCCGGAAAAAAGAAGTGCCGATCGGAAAGTTTTGGTTGGTATATCGGCGATCAAAAACTGGAGGTGGTAAAATCCTATACTTTTTTGGGGAAAATCATTGCGGCTAATTTGAGCGAGAGGCCTCATATTGAGCACAGTTTGCGGAAAGCCCTCGCACATGGCAAAGGTCTAAATTCCCTGTATCAGGCCACTGGGAAAAGGCATTTTCTATGCTTATTGGAGGTATATAGATCCAAAATCCCCGCGACGATACTATACGGTATTGAACTTATTGAGATGAAATATTGGGACTTCTGCCATAAGATCGAGGGGAAACTTTTAAGATCCCTATCTTCTCTGAATACTGCGTGTCCTTTGGCCGCTTGCAGGCTCGACTTCGGTCTCAGGAGCAGCTGGGTACAGGGTTTATGTGCCCTGGTAAGATGGGTGGCCTGCTTGGCTAGAGCCGAACTGGGGACGATGAGAGCTCTCCTTAAAACTGAATTATTGGGTAATTTTAAGGAATTCTCACAAATTGTAAGGAACTTTAGAAAAGCTGTAACTTTGTTAAAGTTAGAGGAAAATACTTTGTTTTTGCACTCTCCCTTACAGTTAAAACTCCTATTAAAACAGGCCTCGTGGGAGCTATGTTATCAGGCAGATAAGAAGATAATCTATGAAAAACGGGAATCAGATTTTCTCCTTAATTCTTATTCGATTAAACTGGCCCAACCATATGTTACATGGAACTTGCCGCATGGTATTCGTAGATTATGGTTTTTGCTACGTTATGACCTATTACCTTTAAATCTACTTTTATCTAAATGGCATGGTTCTTCCCCTATGTGCAATTTATGTAACTTGAGCACGCAGGATCGCATGCATGTTTTGTTGATTTGTCCTGCGCTTCGTATATTGCGTCTCAAATGGTTAAAACCTATCTGTCTTCGTTTGGGCATTTCTACTTTGAACAGCTTTCTTCAAGCACTTTATTGGCCTCCTAATGAAATGTTCTGTTTCTATATTTTTAACTTTTTTAAAGGTTTTTTAGCTATTTATTAATATGTTTCTGGAGATGTCTGACATTGCTTCCTGTTGTAGATAGTAATTGTATGTTATTTTTGTATTCATATGTGTAGCTGAATGTTATTTTTTTCTGATATGTATTTGTCTTGTTCTTTCTTATTGTGAATTTTTATGTGGCCCTCTTTGAGAGCCAAAACATAATAAAATAAATTGAATGTCCCTAATCCGTCTATCGCCGATCTTGGAGACGAATTTAAATATACCATAGGCACTCTTTGCCATCTTAGTCCTAACATTTGAAATTTCTTGGGACCAGCTACTGTTGCACGTAAAAACAATGCCCAGGTAACAAAAGGATTCCACTTGCTGCACTTTCACCCCTTCAATGAAGAAAGCATGCTGTTTGTTATTTTTGGCACCACAAATCATTGTATGGGTTTTACTTTTATTAATCAATAGCTTTCTTTCTCTTATAAAATCAAAAAACCTATCCATCAGGCGCTGTAGACCTATAGGGGTCCGCGATAGTAGCACAGCATCATCGGCGTAAAGCAGGACTGGCACCTGACCCGTTAGCCTGTGGTGCATCCGCCCCAACCTTTTTTAAAACGGAATCTACAGCATTAATAAAAAGGGTAAACAACAAAGGGGCGAGAACACAGCCCTGCCTAATTCCACGCTTTACATAAAAATTTGGGGTGCACTCTCCATTTACCCCATAACGCACACAGGCTTGCATCTTTCCATAGAGCCTGGCTAAGAAGAAGATAATAGCTTCCGGTGCACCCAGTTCTAGCAAGACTGGCCATTGGATGGAGTGGTCTACCAGATCGAATGCACTACTTAGATCGGCAAAGCAGAGATATAGGGTACCAGGCTTCGCCTTTGTATACTTGCCGATTAAGAGTTCAAGATTTAGCCACTGATCTACGGTCCCTCGGCCTCTTCTGAAGCCATACTGGGAGCTCGCAAGAATCCCCCTCTCCTCGGCCCAAACTTCCAGCCTAGACAGCAGCACTCTACTCATGACCTTCACCGATGAGTCGAGCAGGCTAATTGGGTGATAGTTGCTTGCTGCTGACATATCCCACTTCTTATAAATGGGAACAATGATGGAGTCTCCCCATGTAGGCGGAATCGAGGCCGTCACCGCTGCGTTAAGGACCAAGGTGAAAATAGGTCCCCACAGCAGTGGAGCGGCCATATACACATCAATAGGGACTCCATCAGGCCCTTGCGCCTTACCCCCCTTGCTTAATTTAATACCACTTTCGACCTCTCCCAAGGTAAGGTCCAGCGGGACTATAGGCCAACAGCTTTGTTCTCCCTCGTTGGGACCACCACCGTGAAATATGTCCAAAAAGTGGGATACCCAAGCCTCACAGCTAACATTGGATGCAAGATGTGGGGCTTTATCGTCCTTAAGAAAGGGGGAATGAACAGGCTGCTATCGGAGGTCTCTGCTGCCCTGGACAGACTGTCCCAAGCTTCCTGCTGTAACTCCCTCTTCCTATTGGAAAGTGCCATTTTAAAATCACGCCTCAAGAGTGTGACTTGGTTCTGATCCCTCGGCCTGAGTGTAAGGGCCTGTCTGAGCTGGGTAAGGAGGGCTGTACAGGCATGGTCAAACCAGCCCTTTTCGTGAACAGTATTACCTGACCTACATCCTGTGAATATGGTGTCGATAATTTTACTGATATTAACAAAGTTATTCAAAATGCCAGCAGGGCGCACTATCTGCTGCCAGAATACCATTAATATCTGCCAAGGAGTTTGAGATGATTATAGGTATTACTGTTGTTGATTTCTCCCCGCTCCACCTTAGCCTAGTCCCATTTGGCCTGTGTGGCTCAACATTGACTAGGGTTCTTGTAACATGCTGACTTCTGCATTTCCAGGACTCTACTCTCAGTACAATACAGTTGTGATCGCTTAAAGTAGGGTCCTCAATTATCAAGGTCCTGCAGTGTGGTACAATGCTGGATGATTATGCAAAGGGTGGGTGGCGCACAGCTTAGGATTCGTATTTTCACTTTGAAAATTAAGAGGGTTGGGTGCTCCACCAGGTGACGTGTCCGTCCTAGGCACGTCTGTTAGGATGCTGGATGATACCATAACATGATCAATGTTGGAATTAGTATTCCTTTCGGTGTATGTAGGGATAATTCGGCCATTATTATCTGTCGCTGGCTGCAGTAGCTCTAAATCAAAAGTTATCATGATGTTGTTAATGGCCTCCCCATATGTGTTGTGTGGAAAGTGGGGTGTATTCTCACCACTGTTATTTAGCACCCCGCACGCCCTGGAGATCGATAGTGGACAAGTCGGAGAATTAAAATCACCTAACCAGATCTAACTAAAAACACATTTTGCTTCCGCTACAAGCTTCATGAGGGCACTTTCAAATTCCTCAATAACCCTGTGCCGTGAATTATCAAAGATATTATTGTAAAAATTAATTAAAATCAGCTCTGAGCCTTCCTTCTGATGTACCCATAAAATTTGAGAATGGCTTCCTACTGTTATGTATTTAACAATGGTCAACGTTAAATTCACAGACAGTAATACGAGCAAACCACCCTTAGCCCTGCCAAACCGTGACTCTGAGGCATCCAGACTTTAACAAACAAAGCCTTCAAAGCTAGGTTTTGTGGGACACCATGCTTCTTGAAAACATAAAATATCATATGACCTGATCATATCCACCCAACCCAGCTCTTCCCCTTTGGATGCCCAACCAGCTATATTCCAGCTGACAATAGAAGTACCCTTAGAAGTGCAACTTATGGGTTGATCAAGGACAATATCACAGTTAGCAAAGTCTAAACAGAGTGCAACCTCAGCTAGGCCAACATTAGAATCCTCGGTGCGAGTTAAAAACTGAGAATTCGCCACACTCTCTACATCAGAGGCAAATTCAGGCCCATTTCTGGAGCACAGTATTGGAGTGGCTACCCACAATTGTTCAGGATCTAAGCTAGTCCCGTTCAGATTTCCCTCCTGGGAATTAAGAGGTGTATTCGAACAGGGCCTAATGACCTTTGAATGTCAATCATTCAAGTCCAATGTACTCAAGGCTTGATACCTATTCTGAGTCGGCGCTGATTGGAGCTAGGAGGCCTACTTCGGTTGCTAAGGGGAGGTATCTTGCTACGGTGGTTATAAAAATATCCTAATGGATGCACACGTACACCATTCTCGTCCGGGGTTAGAGAGGCTGCTCTAAGTAGAACGGTTGCAACGTGTTGGGGGTGCTTAAAATTAACAATAACACACTCGCCCCTACAGGTTTTCCTGGCATTGCCGATTCAATGTACCCTTCTGGTTGTGAGTATTTGATCGGAGTAATTGGTTGGGAACCCACAATGCCTATTCAACCAGGAAACAGTCGTATTTTTGAGTGAGTCGTGTGATTCCTGAGGTGGTTGGGTCAAATTATGGTCTAGGGGCGGGACATTAGAAAGCACAACTACATATGGTGCACAGTCTGGTGGGAGATTAACAAAACGGGTTTTCCTAGGTACTGGTACTAGTGCCCCAACCTAATTAGCTGGTGCCGTTGTGACTTGCTCTGTCTGTCCGCCCACTGGACCTGGCCCACCTGTTTCATTAGTACTAGGCTTCCCCACCGTTGGCATCTGTACATTATTGCTGCATAATACATCCCTCTCTGGGGGCCTGGGGCTTTCTTTATTGCCAGTATAGGCACCCAAAAGATTACCTAGTCTGGACACTTCAGCTGTCAATAGGTCTAGCTTGTCCACTAAGGGCTTAACAATAGTATCAAACTTAACTTCTATCGTGTTAACTAATAGATCAAATTGCTCTGTATTCATATAAGTTCCACTGTTATTGGTCGAGGTCTCCTTGTCGCCAACAGGGCTCCTGGGTACAGTTTCAGATCTTTTCTTGTAATGATTTCCCCCTCGCTTATTCTGTGCTTTCCTGCAAGCCCTCACTGCTCTCTTGGCCGGAGAGCGCCGTGGTGGTGTATCCAGAGAAACATCCGGCGAGTCCTGTACTCAGACGTCCTGACCTGGTGCTGGTGTTTCCGGTAATCCCGTTGGTGGAATATCGATGGTACAGGGGGGGTTCGGAGACGGTAAAATAATGTCTACAGGGAACGTAGCAAGTAAGACTGGAGGAGTTTCCCGACCCAGCGATTTTCTTCTGTCATGATTAATCTTACTCAGAACTTTAACTAAATAGTTATCCATGATTGATTTCTGTTTGGACATTGCTGCTACAGATAGATAATCCTGGGATCGTTAAGATCTGAGCTACAGGAAATCGGCTCAGAGCGGCGATAATTAGTGTCAGTTCAAAGGAGACTTTGGCATAGGGATACGAGGATTAAAATATGAACATAAAAATAAATCCACTTAGCTGTTGGTTGGGTGGTATGGCGGCAGTCAGGGGGGTGGCCCAGCCCAGCCTTGACCTGCCCTGGACTGCCCGCCCTTTGCCCGGGCTTCGCCCGGCGCGTCCCGCGACGCAGGGGCTCTCACTGTTCTTAAGGGTACCTCCAGGGGCGGGACAGGGCGTGCACGCCTTCCTGGCGCAAGAGGCCGCTGGGGAAAGAAGTCCCCGGTCTGCCGCCGCGCCGCGATGTTAAGGGGCAGCAGGCAGCAGGAAGACAGGAAGGTCGCCAACAACAACAGGTGCAGCGCAGGAGCTGCAGTGATCCTCGGCACCCCCAACAACGGCCAGGTCGGTGTCACAAAGTCCCCCGCTCCCCCAGGGCTCTCGCTGTTCTTAAGGGCACCTCCGGGGGCGGGAAAGGGCGTGCACGCCTTCCTGGCGCAAGGGCCGCTGGGGAATGTAGTCCCCGGTCCGCCGCTGTGCCACGATGTTCAGGGGCAGCAGGCAGCAGGAAGACAGGAAGGTCGCTGACAACAACAGGGGCAGCGCAGGAGCTGCAGTGATCCTCAGCACCCCCAACAACAACGGCCAGGTCGGTGTCACAAAGTCCCCCGCTCCCCCAGGGCTCTCGCTGTTCTTAAGGGCACCTCCGGGGGCGGGACAGGGCGTGCACGCCTTCCTGGCGCAAGGGCCGCTGGGAAATGTATTCCCCGGTCCTCCGCCGTGCCGCGATGTTCAGGGGCAGCAGGCAGCAGGAAGACAGGAAGGTCACCGACAACAACGGGGGCAGCGCAGGAGCTGCAGTGATCCTCGGCACCCCCAACAACAACGGCCAGGTTGGTGTCACAAAGTCCCCCGCTCCCCCGGGGCTCTCGCTGTTCTTAACCGCATCGCTGTGGCGGCTTTTCCCGCTGTGTGCGGCTATTTTCAAAAACCTGTGTTACATGACGAGCTCAGCTCGTCATCAGCATACGAGAGCTGTAGCTGATGACGAGCTGAGCTCGTCATCAGCATCGAAGGGGTTGAGGGCACCTCCGGGGGCGGGACAGGGCGTGCACGCCTTCCTGGCGCAAGGGCCGCTGGGGAATGTAGTCCCCGGTCCGCCGCCACACCGCGATGTTCAGGGGCAGCAGGCAGCAGGGAGACAGGAAGGTCGCCGACAACAACAGGGGCAGCGCAGGAGCTGCAGTGATCCTTGGCACCCGCAACAACAATGGCCAGGTCGGTGTCACAAAGTCCCCCGCTCCCCCGGGGCTCTCGCTGTTCTTAAGGGCACCTCCGGGGGCGGGAACAGGGCGTGCACGCCTTCCTGGCGCAAGGGCCGCTGGGGAATGTAGTCCCCGGTCCGCCGCCGCACCGTGATGTTCAGGGGCAGCAGGCAGCAGGAAGACAGGAAGGTCGCCGACAACAACAGTGGCAGAGCAGGAGCTGCAGTGATCCTCGGCACCCCCAACAACAACAGCCAGGTCGGTGTCACAAAGTCCCTAATCATTTGG
>NW_028249922.1:0-21330 GCF_964263255.1 Lissotriton vulgaris
CTTATTGGGCCTCATTTATGAAAAGTGACGCATCCTTGCGCAAACGCAAGGATGCATCACTTTTCCGTACGACACGCTGCGTCAGAAACTTGCGGCGCGGATGCGTCATATCTACGGAATGACGCACCATGCCGCAAGCGGAGGCGCAAGGCGGGGAAAAGTGACGCAGACGCGGCCGTCCTGACGTAGCGGAAAGACACGCAAGTGCGGGAAAAATGCCGTAAGTCGCATTTGCGGAAAGACGCAAGTGAATGCATCACTGCGTCACTATTACGTTGCGTCAGAATCCGGAAAACACCAAAAACACGCGCATCTATCACCTAATTCTCCCGCAAATGGAAAAAATTGCCACCATGGAGCCTGAAGGACAGAGCAGCAGCCAAGGAAACCTTCCACATGGCAGCCAGGATGCCCAGCCTGCAACACAGGGAGAAACTCTTGGAAAGAGGAAGCGCAAAACAAATTTCAGTGCTGAGGAGAACGATACACTGATAAGTAAGGTAACAGACCACCAGCACCAGCTGTTTGCTAGTTCCAAATTGCCACTAGCCAAAAAAGAGGCCATTTGGCAGGAGATATTGACCAAGGTGAACAGTGTGGGCCAATCTAGGCGGACAGTCATTGACCTAAAAAAACGGTGGAATGATATCAAGCGCCGCACTAAAGAAAAAATGGCCAAAAACCGGAAAGACTCTGGGCTTACAGGAGGAGGCAGCCCATCACAACAAGAAGAGCTGGATGACCTTGAGGAGCGGGTTGCAGCGGTCATCCTAGAGGAGTTGGTTGTTGGAATCCCAGGGCAGGACAGTGCACTGCATGAGGAACTGGAAGAGACACAGGAAGACACACAGGGTAAGTCCCTACAAGGGGAAATGTGCAAATAAGGTAATGTTGTGCTGTGCATAAAGTAAGGTGGCTGGTTCAATTACTGACGTGTTGTGGAAAGAGAAATCATGCAATGTCATGAACTGTGCAGGGTCTACAAAAAGTATTGTACCACGGACATGCACATGTTACATTTGGGAAACAGCTACCCCTGTGTAAGTAAACATATATGCCCAAAGTGAAGTCCCAGCACACTGCTGCACCTGACAAGTGCCACACGCAGGTGCAAAGATATAATTACCCTCCAGAAAATAAAATCACACAACATCCTGCAACAGACCGAGTGTCACACTTGTATGACTTGGACTGCTACCACTGTGCTGGCCGGATGTTATTTTGTTCATGTAGTGGTGCCACAATGTGCCACACCCACAATAATAGGCCACAGACAGCCATGTAACATAGTACAACATATCATGTCATTGCATCATTCCCACATTAAAGTGTCAGAAAGCGCACTTCCAGGGCTGTTGCTAAGGGTATACCCAGAAACATCTATGTTCAATTGACAATGTACAATAGGAACGTCAAAATGTAACTATCATGCTGCGCAACAAAGATATGCATACACAGGGTCTGTGTAAGGCATGCACAACCTGAATTAAAACTTAATCTCCCCTCCATGATAAAACCAACATATCTCTTTTGCATTCAAGTGGACACATAGAAAGGTGAAAAATCTTTTCATGACTGCATCATGCACGAATGTGTCCCTTCCATGCACACAAACACTGATCCCCTGCACAGCTGGACCCCCTGCAACATGGTGCAAGTCTGCCTGGGTTGGCGCATGCCAAGCATTGTGTACCTGTGTTGTTGTGAAGGACAGGTGTGCTGCTGAGTATGGCCATGGGCCTGGTCACGATAATGTAGTTGTCGTAGTACATGGTCAACCATGGCACATTAGAGTGCCTGCTCATTCTGAGTGTACCAGTGTATGGGTTAACAATGCCTCTTTGATGATTGTCGTGCTGTCACATGCAGGTGACACAGAAGTTGTCAGTGACAGTGATGGTGATGTTTGTAGCAGAGTCATGTCCTGGCAGGTGAGGTGGCATACAGGGTTGAAGGTGAGGAGGTACCTGACATTGTATTCTTGCAATGTTCAAGAGGAATAAACCTTTGTTCACAGTGTGTACCTGAGCCAGTAAAAAGCAAACAGCGTACAGTATGGTAGCCGTTGTGTCATGCGATGACCATTTCAATGTATGCTGCACAATGTCAACTATGCAATGCATGTGTTCAAAAATAATATATCTCAATTCTACTTCTTTGTGACCCCAATTATGTTGTGATATAAGTACTACATGTGGTAATGTGTGTCACTATGTAAAAAAAAAATATTGACAAATGTTAAAGAGTAATAAAAATGTTGTGCATTTATGTGTCAAACAATAACAATTGGTTGTGTCATGGGGGACATATGTCTGAACTATTATTTGGATAGGTGTACATCATGAGAAATATGGGGTAACATCACAGATTATTAACCAATGCTGTGTACATAATTTTTGGCTATGAAAAATGGTGTGTGCAGCACTCACTAATCTGACTCCATTGTGTGTGTTGTGGTTGTTCATAAAGGTATTTAATGCTTCAGGTCTGGGTGTGTGGTGACAAGGAAACTCAATCCATGTACTCACAGAACTTTGAACATTGTATTTAAAGTCTCCGCTGTGAAACACCTACTCTACAGTTGCAACATGCCTAGTATGAACAATGAATGAAATGGAATGTCATGACACGGCATGTTTTGGTATAATGTATGTGCCTTTTTGTACAAGAGTGTCACACCTGTTGTCCATGGGGGCACAGTGTCAAAAATTGGCAATTGTGGAGGGAGAGCTGTGAGTTAACAAATGCAGGACAGAACAATCAATGTCTCATGGTTGCAGGGATGTGTGTGTGAGTGTGTGCAGCAAAACATATAGAGGCCCATTCACAGAATGAACTCAAGACTCAATTCTAATCTTACTACTATATTGTAATTCACAGAATGCAGTTACTACTTTTTCACATTCACAGAATGAACTTAATACTTTTGGTATTCACAGAAGTAACGATTTTGACTAAAGTGTCTCTGAAGACAGACTTAAGATAGAGTAAAGGCAAAATCCTAACTCCTGTGAATACCAAAATTACTAAGTTCATTATGTGAATGCCCAAAGTAGTAAGTGTATTCTATCAACACCAAAAATGTATCAAGTTAACTATTGAGTTTCAAGTTTGATTTGTAAATCTGGAACACATTGAGGGAAGTCACGCCTCAAAGATGTGTCCCAGTTCTCTGCAGCCTATGCAACCCTGCCTTTGTGTCACGTTAAAGGAATCAGCCAGCCAGGCTCACTACTCTGAGTCAATCACAATGCTGTGAAGTGCTGGTGTTACTTGTAATAGTGAGTGGGACAATACATGCTGGAATGTTGGCCATGTTTGCCATGGAGGCTGAAATGCAGCCTGTATACCAAACATGGAAGTGGGTATTACTGCTCTGGTCATCATGGGTGGTACCTAAGTCATCTTGGCAATATGCACATGAGCCACATCATCTAAGATGCCCCCTACCCACCCTCCCATGCCATGATGACACATAGCATTATCACATCAGTCACTCATCCCTTGGGTCTCCATAATAAGTCATTTCAGTTCTCTCATCTGAGCCCACACTCCACATATGGTCTATGAACTACCACTAAGGCCACCACCCCTGTGTTCATGTGTTCGGTCATCACTGAATATTGTAAGTCACAATTAGCCTACTCAATGTCAGCTGCTGTGCAAGCCCACAGCAGACGGATGTACATGGTGTGCTGAAGCCACGCCTATGGGAAGTCTGAATGTGCCCATCTGGGTCTCAAATGCAATCATTTGCAGCAGCATCTGATATACAGTCATTCACTGATGCAGCTCAGCCAGCCTCCATGCACTCATACATGGAAAACATTTGAGAATGACAACAGGCC
Organism: Lissotriton vulgaris; assembly: GCF_964263255.1. Lineage (NCBI taxonomy): Eukaryota > Metazoa > Chordata > Amphibia > Caudata > Salamandridae > Lissotriton > Lissotriton vulgaris. The sequence continues at coordinate 3,849 of NW_028249922.1, forward strand.
TTTCCAAACATGACCCACAGACATTGCACATGCCTACACTGCTGACAAACCTCTAACACCACCCTGGTCTCAAACACAGCCTACACCAGCGTTACTGCAAGTGAAAGTCACACCTGGATACACAACTGTGCATACCACACCTCCACCCTCTGCAAGCCTAACAAACAGCACTACAGGGACACTGCATGGTAGAGCTCTGATCTCTAAGAAGCAAGAGGCACCAGCAGATACCTTGGTAAGAACTGTATAAACACCAAGACACCTGAAATGTAAAACACATACATGGCCCCAATGAGGGAGAACAACAAATAAACAATCCTACATAATGGAAAGTCCTGCCAACTAGTCAAGGTCGAGCATTTATACAACAACCTATGCTGCAAAGCCACAGACATCACCCTGGCACTACAGACCTGTGATAAGTGTCCAACAAAGTTCACCATAAACAACAACCATTTCAATACAATAACTTTCCCGTACACATGAGATGCCACAGGCAGCACCACCCACACCTCTCACAACACAACAGCCATACTAACAAACCCACCGGGACACCAGTCACAGCTCAATGCACACCCTCAAACATGAGATACAGCCACCTGTGGGATCACTACAGCCCTGTCCTCATTATATCAACAACAGCACCAAGATCACCATATTCACAGCCACAGGTGACATCTCCACCCTCCGGGACCAGGAGCTGTGAGTGTGCTCCAACACAGACTAAGAGCACACAGATTTGCCACACTACATGATGCAGGATTCTAAGGAACATTGCTTAACTGGGTCACTCACCCCAGCAAGAGGTTCAAGGATCAGACTGACAACCTTCGCCTTCAAATGCACGTTATTCCAATGCTGAATGCAAGAGGGACCATCTATGTGTCTGACCCCTGTCAACATCAACAGGGCTGCCTCAGCACCATAACTAACCAAATACAGCCTCAACATTGTATCCATTGCTGATGACAGACTACTCATACTCTCTCACACCTAAGACTACACCAACTAAACACATGAAAAACAGTGAGGAATGCAGTACGTCCCAGTCTGCATCAACCACAGCTGCATGTAATCAAAATCAGAGAATACAGAATTCTGTGTCCTTGGAACAACTCCTTCAGCATGTGAAAACACATGTTGCATCTACCACTCTGATGGGAAGGGGCTGCCACTAATGCTCGAAGAGAAACGTCTTGATGAGTCCTCTGAATGGGAGTAGGTCCTGGGTGTGCTGTAGATGGCCTGGGAGTGCAAGGTCTTGGCGGTGAGGTAGGACAGGGAACTGCTGCTGGAAGTTGGTCATACGATGCGGTGGACAGCGGTGAGGGGGAGGCTGGTGGAGTGGACGTGGCGTGTGGGGGTGTAGAAGCTGAGTCTGCTGCACATGTAGGGTGGTCCGGCCTAATGGAGTGCATTGTGTGTCTGGTTGTGGAGCTTCAAGCTGATCCACTTGCTGATGGGGAACCAGTGTAGGTCTCACATTTGGGGGATGATGTTGCTGCGGTGGGGGACGTTGACAACCAATGAGCCGTAAGTGCATTGGATGTGTTGCAGTAGTAGTAGGTCTTGTTCAGGGAATCCTGCCTACAGTGCGTTGCAGTAGTCCAGTCTGCTGGTGCTCAGGGCCTGTGTCACAGTCATTTTTGTCTGGGGTGGGGATCCACTTGTGGATCCTGCATAGCATGTGGAGGCAGTTGTAGCATGAGGGGAAGATGGCGTTGACCTGCTCAGACATGGAGAGGGAGGAGTACTGGAAGTATTGTAAGTTGCGTGTATGGTCAGTGAGTGTAGTTGCTGTTCCCAGTGTGGTTGCCCGACCGGAGTTGTCCCAGGCTCAGGGTGTGGGTCCGAGGATGATGACCTGTGTCATCTCCAAGTACAGTTTCATACTGCTGCTCCTCATCCAGTTGGTGAGGGACTTCATTTCCACGTGGAGGTTTGTTCATGGTGTGTGTGGGTCCCTGGTGATGGAGTGCAAAATGCCACATGCACTTCCTACTGTGCTGGAATGTGTCCCCAATACACACCAACTAAACAGACATCAGGACATGCACTCAAGTAGAATGTTGCAAGTGTGCAAGCACTGTCTGCCCATGTGCCATGTTGTTTTGTAAAGTTCGTATCCATCAAATGATTAATGCCATGTCACCTTTTGTACACATGAGTGATGATGTGTCGCTTGAACTTTGACATGTTGAAACACAGCAAAGTCAAAAAGGGTAGATGACTCTAAATTGTGCATTTGTACACCACATGTCAGACATGATCATAAACATACATCTATTTTTGATTTCAGGCCATGGTACACCTACTCTGGAGCTGGAAGCCATGTTTGAAACGGACAATGAGGGTGGTGAAAGTGTAACAAGTATGGGCCCAGAAATCATCCAGGACATAATACAATCACTACAAACTCCCTCTCCACCCACAAGAAGGCAAAGCAGCCCAGTGGGATCTCCGGTTGGCCAACAGAGAAGCACTCCTATGCCACCTCCCACAACATCTGTGCCTCACCAGTCGCCAAACACACTAAATACATTTGAACAGCGTGTAGTGGATGTGCAGAGTCAGTTGGCACAGGAGGTGCGTAAGGGCATTGAGAGCATAGCATGGCCTAGAGGGAGTGCTCCGGTGCCTAACATCAAATACTGCCAGTGCGGAAACTGGTAGCACCACTGAAGCACCACCACGCACTTTGTTTGACGCCATGACTGAAATTTCCGAAGTCATGCAGCAGAGGCACAGACAAATGCCCACCACAAGTGCCAGCTTTGAAGTGGCCAACACTCTGAAGGAAATGCAGGACACCCTCAAACAAATGACAGCCAAACAGGATGAATACCTCACAAAATTGGCTGACTATCAACGAGATGTGAAAGCTGTGCTTGAGAACCAGCAAATAATGCTGAATGCATTTATGCGGTACCTGATGGGCATCGAACATGTTGCAGGTCCAACACCATCAACATCTGCAGTCCATGAAGTGGCTATGCCTACTGTGTCGACTGCCCCGCTGGTCACACCATCAGCTGGGACAAACACATCAGATGAAGATGAATCTGAAGAATTCCCAGTCCTCCGCAGAACAATGCGTTAGAAGCACATATTGTCAGTGTTATATCTTTGTAATGATGTAATGTTCTATGGTCTCTGTGCTCACAGGATTCCAGAGTGTGGAATCCAGGGGGCAGTACACAGATGAACAGTTACTGTGAGAGTTGGTCCTTGGATCTCCCTGGGGTTGTTACTTTGAATAAACTACATTTTCTTCTACAATCCACTGTACTTCAAGTCATTGCAGTCAGGAGTCGGATTTTCCTTCACGAGCAATTGTTGTCATCACAAACTACATGTTCCACAAACCCTGTGATCTGGGTGGAGTATATAAGGGTGGAACCTTCGGAGAAAGATGTAGGATTATTTTTGTACCTGACCCGGAGGTGGAGTAGGAGGTTCATCCTTGGGAGTGCTTGTTCCTTGTGTTTCCTTGTCTTGGTCCTCTCTCCTGCTCCATGACAAACAGCATCAAGAGGTCCCTCCTACACGCCACAGCAAAATCCACACAATCCTCAAAGTCGGTCACACTGCCAATCCATAGACAATATACATTGCTTCATTTCCAGAAACAATGTTCTACAACACACTAGCTGCCACACTCCACTATGGCATGCGGCAAGGTAATAGACCACACTGGATTGTCTCCTCCCTTGCAGACCAGAGCAGATGATTCTGCATAACACATTTCACAGTACAACCCACAGAGTACTGATGCTGAGTCCCTCAGTGACTGTCCATCACTACCTTTGTCTACTATGTGTACATGGCCCCACTTGCTGAGAACATCAGTGGACATGGACTCTGCATAGTACCCTACGCCTAATACACCCAGCTCTGCCTCTCCCTCACCAAGGTACACAACATCACAGGACACAACTAACCACAATGGATGCAAGATGTGCCAACAAGTATGTGCCTCAGCTGGACAAATCTCCATTTGTTGTCAAAAGAGGTCATCACCCTCACAACAACCACTACCACATGGGACTATACCTGGGGGTACCCTGGGCTGGATAAACAGTTCACCACTCATATGTCTAACACAAACTATACATTGTACAGAACACATCCCTCACCCTGTTAGTACGGATAATAGTAGTATCCTCACCATAGTTCTTCACCCTCTGCAAACTGTGCAAGAGCATCAAAATTATTGTCAACTGATGCATTGATTAGACCTGCCACACATCCATCATCACCATCCGGTTCAATGTTAATGCCCTCAATATCAGTATCAAAAATACCCTCCGGACAAAAATGATTAACGTCCAGACAACCGTAGGTAGACGTTCCCAGTGGTTCCCATGATTATACCACTACCGCCAGCACATACAGGATAACAACTGCATCCACACCCATACAGATATACTGACACTCAAGGAGTTCACACACACACACAGTCAGCCACAACCCTGGGCAACCAAACCTCTACCAATGAATCTGCTTCGAGTCCCACAAGACATACGTCTGGAATACAGACCTAGCCATGGTCACATTTCTCTGCATCTACATAGCCAGCTTGTGAACCAGCTTTCTTTTCCACTTTCAGGAAAGACGTGGGTCATAGTGGCCCTGAGCATTGTGAAACACTGCAAACATTGAGCTACAGTCTCAATACCAGGTGGCCCAATTGATGACGGCCATTGTGCCATCTGACCCTCACTTGTTGTGACGTTGTGTGACGCCTAACCCTGCCTAATAGTCATCATCCATCACCAAGGCACATGGTCATGCGATAATGCAGCATGCATCAAATCTGACCCTTACATGCCTTGTTCTGCGTCACAGGCAGGTGCAATGGGTGTTGCTGGGTGCCTTGCCAACAACATCCATTTGCTTTTCACACTGGCCCAGATGCAATAGGAACATGAAATGGTAAGCTCTGTCCAGAAATACACTGACCCAAGGCAGGCTTGACGAAGGCTCAATGTTGAGAATTATGAAGAAGTCTACTTGTCTCACCTTTTTCACACAATGCAGTACATATTGTAAGAGGAAGAGCCCGTTTGTGATGATTGATTAACTGAGAGGTGTCCGTTCCTGTACAAGTCTGATGGTCCCCGCAAGGCAGACACACTTGCCCCATTGTGCAAAGGTGACTGCGTTAGCGAAGAACAGGACATTGTACAACAGTGATGGTGAGAACAACAGGACTGCGCTGTATCTTGCAGACATGGCACGGTCCTGCCCTCCCTCCTGCAAAAGGGTAGCGCAACTGGAAGGGCTGCTGTGCTCCACTATGGCGAAACTTAATGAAAGAGGTCCCACAATCTTTACACATGATTGTTGTTCACATGGGCTCACCTGAGACGCATTAGCTAAAGTCTCTCAAGGGTGAGTATTGGCCTGTATGAATTAGTGATAGTGTAAGAACAACTGGCTTAGAATAGCCAACACGTAATGGTAATCTCAGATATGAGATCATTGTTGACATTCCTTGTCCAGCAAGGATAACGCTCACCCAGAGCTTATTTCACAACTTCATATGCCTACAAGTCAGAGTCATTTTGTAAGAAAAATATGATTTATTTGCAAAAAAAGTTCACACTAAATAAAATCTATGCTAAACTACACTACACTTATCAAAACTATAAATCAAATCCTACACTAAGCTAATCTAAGGCGCTAACATCTACACTTATCTTGTCTAACTTATCCTATACCTACCTCACACATACTACACAACACACAGATGACCCCCCACCCCCTATTCAACAATCACACATCAGGCACACATACACTTAATCTAAACACATACTAATTAACCTATCTAACTAAACAAGGATATATATATATATTTTTTTTAATTTTTATAAACATTTAACATACACTATACATCAACCCCCCACCCACTCCTAATAACTTAACACTTATCCTAACACTATTGCTAAGTACTAAAACTATCCTAAAAACTATCTGACTACTTAAACATTTAAACAAGAACAAGGTCCGTATCTTGACAGGTGCAACACCATGTCATCAACAACAACCACAGTTCTTCAATGTCTTTATTCCTGCTCGTCCATTTGAGCAATGGTGGCCTTCAGGTCGGCAACCATGGACAGCAGGGTGGCCAGCTGCAGCTGCATGCCCGCAACCTTTAAAGTCAACTCCTTTTGGCCCTTTTCAAATGTTTCCATTTTGGCCTCTATTTTGTCAATCTTGGCCATCAGGAGCACACCGTCTATATCTACCTGCGCACAAGCCTGTTTAGGTGGGGCTACTGCAGCTCCACCTGTCATTGTCCCAAGGGCCTGTGCAATGTTGGTTCCTGATTTTGGATGAGTGCTTGTCACTGGGCTCAGATTAGAGGCATGTCCAGATGTTGAACAACCTGCTGATCCTGCAGATTGACTGTCCATTTGGGGGTCTACATCTACATGTGAGCCAGTTGCTGGTCCTGAGTCAATGTGTGACCTTTTCCCCTTTTGCTTCCTGCTCCGCATGTTGCATGGGGAAGTGGGAGTTGGTGATCTCCAGGCTCCTTCAGCACGAAATGCATCAAGTCGGCGTCCCATCTGTCTGAATGCACGACCAACATTGCGTATGTGTCTGTATCTTTCTAGAGGGATGCGATAATGCCTCTCCTCATCTTGTGACATGTTGTCTGTAATGGAGCAATGGCATCCACATCAGTCTGCACTTACACATTGACACCTGTACACATGCACATTATGCGATCTTCAGAACATTTTGGCAAGGGCCTATCGTTAACAGGGCATCTATGTCAAAGCATGGGGTCATCATCATCGATTGTCATACACAGGGATGCTAAGTGATGTTGCGTAATACCTAAGATGATAATCACTGTAGATGACATGTAAGGCATCAATACATATGAGATGGTACATTCAAATGCATTTGTCCTGGGCATGAACCCAATGGCCCCCATTCACATATGCAAGCTCCTTCTCAACATGATGCAAGAGCATCTGTGTGCAGGCAAGTTTTCTCTAGGCATTGTAATTTGACACTTCATACGCAGATACAAACCAAGGTATATGGACCATCAGCCCTGTATGCTGCACAAGGCAACACACATGTGAAAAGCACCATGTAAACAAAACATGGGCACATTAGCATTGTATTGGAAGGAGAAACACAGGTGTGCACTGCAATAGATTTGGGGACTGACTCCTATCATGTGACTCTTGTACATGGGGTGCTGCTTGGGAGTAAACATGTGGTGTGTTTTCACACAAGGCAACACACACTGCACAACACTTCCATGGTAGACGCTTCTTTACAGGGGACAACATATAGACAGCATTAAGGGCTGGTATGTGGATTGACTATGCATGATCATTGATGCAATGGACATTTAAGCACATGTACATCATACCATATCAACTACTGATGTCAATAGGGAATTGTTCCGGTGACCCTTTTAGTACCATAGGTAAGTGCATGATTGTTGTGCTAATTAATGATGGACTTGCAGCACTGTTCCATCCCTCTAACAATGGCAAGTACTGACACACGTGGGGCACAAGGAAATCGAACTTGTAGGAGGAATATCTATGTAGTACTACAATGAGCATGTCTCATGTAGCCATGGTATGAATACACTGACTGTCACGTACCCCAAGGGTCCTTGCTCAGCACAACAGTCTTCGACATCTCCATGAGCACACTTGCCTCCATTGCATGCACACACCACCACAACATAATATCCAATGCCAATGACACCCATCTGGTACTGTGCCTCACCCAAGACCCAGCCACAACCAAACACAACCACCATGAAGGAAAGATAGCACTGCAGAATGGAAGAAGGTCAGCCAGCAGATACTGTAGACACACAATACAGAGGTTATCAGCCTTGGCTAATCAACTAGTGGCAGGGACGCCGCCTATTGGTCCACAACAATGGTCACTGCAACAACACCCACGGACCATACACCCCACTTGGGATTCTTCCAGGTCTACTCACTCACAACTAACAAACAAGTGGACATCATGTCATCCTTCTGATTTTTCACCCTGCGCATGCTCCAATAGATATTCAGGTGGATCACCATGGGAACGTGTGAGACGGTCACCCAGGCCCTCATCAACACCCAACTGTACAAGGGGAATGCCCCATACACAGGAATCAATGCCAGACTTCACTTAGAACTACTACCCATAGTGAAAGCATCGGCACAACTCTTCTACGACATCCGTCACCACTGCAGCATTTCTACAGGCCATAATGACCAACACTGGATCACCGTCAACACAAGGATCACGTTGAGGCTCCTCACACACACACACACACACACACACATACATGACATGGGCCCAGAATGACTCCTCAAGGGGCTCTTGTTCTCTGATCCTACCGGCCACCTCTGCTCCACCTGCCTCCCACTAGCCACCATACCAAGGATTGACTGCTCCACCACTGGAGGTAGATCACCCTCCTACCTGGCCACCAAGACATGAAACACCCTTGGGGCACAACTACGACAGACCAGGACCATCTCACCTTCATTTAATAACTGAAGACCTAACTATTTCATGAGTAGCAGCACACCCCCTCCCTTCAGTGACTTGAGACCCTCACACCTGAGTATGGTGCTCTATGGAGGGCTAGATGTATTGTTTGATTGTGGTCTATTTTTGTGTGATGTATACTTACAGCAGCACAATAAGTGTTACTGTGTTCCATGCACACTGTAACACCTCATACATGTGACCCTTATATTAGTGTTCATGCATTTCCACATGGTGCCATTGAGTCCTTGACACTTCCATGCACATGTGATGTGTAAGCAGGATGCATGCAAGAATGATGCATTTCGACTGTCTGCATACATGTCATGCATGAGGAGACATTGTAAGCATACAGACAAAGTTAGTAATGATTTCACACTCACCAGTGGCCTTAGGATCCTTGAAGGACTCCACCTCTTCCCTTGTGTATGGTGGTGGCCCACCTACAAGTGAAAGACAATATACCAGAATGTCAGCATATGCAGCATATTTCCACACAGTACAGACATTACATGAGAGTCAGTTGAATCCTCAAGATTGGCTTAGTTGCGTCCCATGAGTCAACATAAATCAGACAACAGTCTATGGCTAACTGCTTCACATGTGAAGCACACTCTTGCACTGCATGTATTACACACATGTGATCCCTTGTTTGTGGTGTCACATTGAGATGGCATTTGCTAAAAATCTGCACACTTGGTCCATTGAGAAAATATGTTATTGTCATGTAGATGTATGTGATTGTGCTTTGAAGAATGTCTTTAAACCGTATGGGATACCTTCCTGTACGTCAATGGTCAAACTCCATACACATGTGTTGTTGTGTGCTGCACAATGCAGCTGCACACAGGGAAATATGACATACATGGATACATTTAAACTTCACTCCCTGTGGCGCCTCACTTACACCTCCCCAGGGCAGGCATGTGCTTTTTGCGCTGCCTCACACTCGTACATCTCTGGCCTTATCTTCATAGGGCTTGCACCGCCAGAGCGTAACTTTGACACATGTTAATGAGTGTTGCTGCGGCGCCAGAAGGCCTTCATTACAGAGGCCCCTGGTGCATTGACTAAGGTCCATGGATGTTGGTGTGAAGATGGCAAAGAACACCCATTGCACGCCCTTTTGACACATAACAATGCATTAAAAGTGCTGACCTTTATCATGCATGATTATGCCTCAATGAGCGGCATAGTCCAGCATGGTGAAGATCAATCTTGCTTGTGCGTTACCACTACGTCAGTAGAGGCCATGTGTATCATGCCTTTTGTGAATTGCTAAGTCTGACAATTGCAGGATTTTGCCGTTGGAGCATTTCTAACTGACTACTTCCATGGCTTAGGATGTATGAAACATTTTGCATTTACGGAATTTGAACATTTTTGAAAACCACAATTTGCCATAGCATTTTGGTACTTGCAAATTTGCTATTAGTTAAGTGCTATGGGCCTCATTTATGACTTTTTGCCGTAGGGAAGCGCAGCAGGCCTTCCTGCTGCGCTTCCCTATGGCAAAAAGAAAAGGGCAGAAATGCGCCATATCTATTAGATACGGCGCATTCCTGTCCTTTTCCCCTGCGCCGGTGCACAATGTGCTGCCTGCGCCAGCACAGGCACCCTTGCACAATGGTGCAAGGGTGGCTGCGTTGCGGGGAAGATTAACCAATGGTTTTTTCATTGAATTTTCAAGGTTTTTTAAATGCAAATTCCTAACTATATATGGACTATAACCTATGGTTTTTTCTGTGAATTTCAATGGTTTTTTAATAGCAAATATCAAAAGCTGTCAAATGTCAAGTACGTGATAGGTAAAAACGTTTTCGTGTTTATGCACGCTCATGTGCTTTGAACGCTCCCCCCCCCCCCACTCCCCTCTTTTCTCTTAGTAGTACTCTCTCTTTGCAGATAGTGAAGGGTAGTTAACGCAGACCTTTACCCCCGTTGTAATCTGTCGTACCTGCTTGTCTCTCCATTTGATTGATTGTTATCCAAGCATTTACTGTTTTAGAATTGGTTCTCTTTGGATCATTCTCTATTTACAAACAAGGACAAAGTCGCAATACTCTGTTTAGTCTTTGCAGATAGTGAAAAATCGTGTAAAAAAATAAAAGTAATCGTGCAAAATCAGTAGACCACTAATTGGATCTCTTTTTGACCTCGCTAAAATACACACATTAGGAACAACCCTTCATGAGAAATACGAAAATAGTGAAATGAACTGAGCTCCACACCATGAGGGCTGCTAGACAGCTCGGCTCCGTCACCCACCCCGCCCAAAATAACGACAAACCCTATGCAAATATTATAAATATAGACAACACACCAGCAAAGAAACAGGGTAAAACATTTTATTAAATAACTATTTACATAACTATTTTATACTTTTTGTTGCCCGATCCGGCTAGCTCAATCGATCGAGCATGAAACTCATGCACTGATAGCAAGCGTTGAGAGTTTGTAGAACGATGGTTTCAGATTTTCCCGCTCTTAAGATTTAACAGAACTTTTTGGACTGCTAAAAGCGGTTGTATTCCGACCGCTGGTTGGTGAAGACATTTTGACTATATTCTGGACCTGCGTTGTCGCGTAATGCGTCATATGAAGCGCCGCGTTAGCGCACCCGGAAGTGCTCCGGTGCGCAAGGCGCAGCTTCCCGGAAACGATCCAGAGCGCGCCGCACAGCGCGTAACGTAAGCATAACAGGTCATGTGACTTGTTAATAAAACTTTTCATTGGTTCATTTTACTTTTGTTTTCCTAATGATGTAAGACTAGGTCATGTGACCTAAAAATAACACTTTTCATTGGATTAAAAAAATTTTTTCCCAAACAATGAAAGCCCCACCTTGTTTCTGGATGTTTCAGACTGAAGCTGGCGTCACCATGAGAGCACCACCATCTCGTAGCTCCGTCGTGGCCATTCCGCAAGCAATCATGGCAGCCGCTCCCCACCGGAAGCCTGTGGGAGTCGAGGGCCCCCAAGACTTTTGTACAATCTTCAAGGCTGAGGGGACGCTTTCGAGAATGGGACCCAAGCCCTGGCAGACAAGCGTCCGAGTTCCAAGGTGTCCCAGGGCCATTTTACTGGACCAGGCCCAAATCCGAAGAGCCGGCCGCCATTTTAAGAGTCCTGTGGCAGCCGCCTATCGCTGCACCGCAAGAGTGGGAGCAACTCAACTACATGGTGAGCGAGACGCTGTAGCCGTAAGAGCGGGCGGTAAACAGCTGAATGGCGGAAAAGGCACAGTGTAGCAAAAGCGGGCGGAATGGCGACTGAAACGATAAAGGGGCGCCCCACTACAGCAGACGAGCCTCTGCCATGTGCTTCAAAACTGCATACGTATCTCGTGATATCAAGGTTGGGCAACCAGTACACAACAAGCAGTTACGAGTCCCATTTACACCGGCGCCATTTTGGGCGCAGCCGGGCCGGTCCAGGATCTAGTCAAACATAACAAATGAGGCTGACGTCTCTGAAGCAGTTGACGCACAGCAGGACATAGCAAATAAATATGAAGTCTCTAAAGCTGTTAACTCACTGCAGGACAAAACAAGTGAACCTGAAACCTCTGGAATAATTGTCGCTCAAAAGAACAACACACAAAACTCTGTAGAGCCTGAAGAAAGAAAAACAGAAGGGCACTGTAGTTTCAGACACACTTAACACTAATGACTTAACAAGGATATCGTCTGTTTATGAAGCAGTTATCATGTTCACAGAATTGACCAAGAAGTGTGCAGACACCAATGCTATTAAGAAACACAAGGAAATCCCTAACGCATCAGCATTCTCGGAAGAGGTTGACACAGATAACATCTTAAGGAACAAAGAAAGACAAAATAAGGATGAGGAAGTTATCACTTTAGTTTTTTCATCAGCTAGCGACAGCAAGAAACATATTGTAATGGAGATTAGAGAGGTTACGGATGGATGAATAAATTATCCAAAGAAATGGCGACTCCCCCCCTTTACCAGATTAGCTAAATCTTTGCGTAATTTGGACGTTAAAGTTATATTATTGTTGTTGTTGTTGTTATGGTTATAGTTCTGGTTAATTTTAGCAAGAAACACATTGTAATGGAGATTAGAGAGGCTACGGATGGGTGGCCCAGGATATCACCACTGTTCCCCATGTCATAAAACCTTAGGATGTTCAATAACTGAAACAGCTAATATGGGTTTACTTACATGGGACATCTTTTGTTCTGTTTTGTAAAGTAAAACTATTGTGAACGCAAGTATTATACATAGTAAGTGTTTAATATAGCATTTGTCAGTCATTGGTTAAGCAGCTAGGACCTGTTCACTCTTGACACCCCAGGTGCTGTGTATGTTGCACTATAGTGCTGCATCGGGAATACGGACAACCCTATTGATGTTGATTTTTCATTATTGATTATTGTAAAGAAATGGCGACTCCCCCCTTTAGCAGATTAGCTAAATGTTTGCGTAATTTGGGCATAAAAGTTATATTATTGTTGTTGTTGTTGTTATCGTTATAGTTCTGGTTAATTTCCATTCAGAGTGTCCTACACAGCACCACTCTAGGTAAACACTACTTTATGTAAAACCTGGGACATAGCACTCATTGAAACTATAGTTGGTCACCATGGGGTTTAAAGAAGGGATGGTTCTCACCTGGGTGCCTTCCACAACTCAGCACGTTGTGCTGCCTTGGGACTATTCGCACAAAAGACAGCTTCTGACCATTGTTGTTTTTTTTTATCAAAAAATGTTTAAATATATTTACAGTTTTTGTTGCGTTCGTTATATTTAAAAGTTAATAAAGTTTTATAATCCAACTTTCTTGGAGTACTATATTTTTTTAAAAAATCGGGTGAATGGGGCCTTGAATCGGGTTATTGTCATGTGTGGGCTTTGCAAGTGTACTGCTACAGGATCGGACATTTCAAACTCAAATGCACGTTCTTTTTCTTACCTTTCCGAAGCATGGAGCGCAATAGCAGGCAGAGAAAGGGTGATGCACGTGTTGAACACTGCCTGGCCTGGCAAGTTGCTGGCAGTGCCCCCCGCCCGCTCCTGAAAGAGGGCACACACACACCGCCGCCCCGAGTACTTCACAAATCTTTAAAAGACCATGCGCTTGTTCATGAGGCTTAAATGGTTTATCACCCCTTCTAGAACCCCTGCATCGACCCTCTGACGTTTCCTGGAAGAATTAGCACGTAACACAATACCAAGCCCTGTCAGCTGAAACCCCCGAGGAATCGTGGGGCATATTATCAAGGGGGTTTATTTCCGCTTTTTTGGCTTTAAAAGCCAAAAAAAAAGGAGATAAAATTATCTCCATATTACCAAGCTGTCGCTAACACCAGTTAGTGACAGCTAAAAGGAGATAGCGACCATCTTGGGCCCCGCTTTGCATGTCAGTGATATTTATCACTAATGAGATGCAAAGTGGGCGTGCCAAGATGTTAGCGACTGGAAACAGTCCCTAACCATCGCTATCTCCTATTACCAACTTTTGGAGATATTCGCGCTAAGCGCGAATATCTCCAAAAGCTAACACCTGCCCTGAGCAGTTTTTAGCCATGTTATCCAATGGAAGGTGGATAACATGGCTAAGAGCATTTGCTGGATAATGCATGAATATCGCTGACTTTTCAGCGATATTCATACATTGCGGCCGTTTTTTATCGCATTTGCGATAAACCTTGCTAATAGCAAGGTTTATCTGCGATAAAATTCGCCGATGTGCGGCGATAATTTTTGTCTCTAAACAAGTTAGAGACAAAAATTATCGCTAGTTGTTGGTAATATGCCCCCGGGTTTTTCCTTGCAGGAATCGGGAGGCGGAAGACTAGCACTGAAATCAGTAGTCTCACGCCTGAATCGGGAGGATTGGTATGTCTGGATTCTCTACAGCTGGGGCCATAAACTACATCCGCAGGGCTAGGTGATAGCCTGGGTCTGGCCTGGACAATCGGACACAGAGGAAGAGGAGTGTCAGAGGGTGCGGTAGTGAATAGGGTGAAAGGGAGGTGTCGGGCGGGCACAGGGTGTGATTCTCAGGGAAGAGCAGCGCAGATGGGGGGAAGTATATGGCCATTGCATGAGAGAGAGAGCGGGGGTGACCAGTGCGTGGGGGAGATGCTTGCGAGGGTGGGGAACCGTGCTGAGAATCGACGGCGTGCAGAGCGTGGGTCTGGTCAAGGCATCTAAAATGGCTGCCGTGCACGACAAAATTGTGGCATTGGACAAAAAGGCAAGATGGCGCAGACAATGTTTATCAATAAGAATTCATTTATAACAAAATATTTACTCGCAGTGACAAAATGGTGGTCAACACTTCCTGATTTCCATCGAATCGAACGTTAACAGACGTCACGCAGCAAAAAAAAAAAAAAAAGCTCACGCACAGAGCAGTTTTTAGCCATGTTATCCAATGGAAGGTGGATAACATGGCTAAGAGCATTTGCTGGATAATGCATGAATATCGCTGACTTTTCAGCGATATTCATGCATTGCGGCCGTTTTTTATCGCATTTGCGATAAACCTTGCTAATAGCAAGGTTTATCTGCGATAAAATTCGCCGATGTGCGGCGATAATTTTTGTCTCTAAACAAGTTAGAGACAAAAATTATCGCTAGTTGTTGGTAATATGCCCCCGGGTTTTTCCTTGCAGGAATCGGGAGGCGGAAGACTAGCACTGAAATCAGTAGTCTCACGCCTGAATCGGGAGGATTGGTATGTCTGGATTCTCTACAGCTGGGGCCATAAACTACATCCGCAGGGCTAGGTGATAGCCTGGGTCCGGCCTGGACAATCGGACACAGAGGAAGAGGAGTGTCAGAGGGTGCGGTAGTGAATAGGGTGAAAGGGAGGTGTCGGGCGGGCACAGGGTGTGATTCTCAGGGAAGAGCAGCGCAGATGGGGGGAAGTATATGGCCCATGCATGAGAGAGAGAGCGGGGGTGACCAGTGCGTGGGGGAGATGCTTGCGAGGGTGGGGAGCCGTGCTGAGAATCGACGGCGTGCAGAGAGTGGGTCTGGTCAAGGCATCTAAAATGGCTGCCGTGCACGACAAAATTGTGGCATTGGACAAAAAGGCAAGATGGCGCAGACAATGTTTATCAATAAGGATTCATTTATAACAAAATATTTACTCGCAGTGACAAAATGGTGGTCAACACTTCCTGATTTCCATCGAATCGAACGTTAACAGACGTCACGCAGCCAAAAAAAAAAAAAAGCTCACGCACAGAGCAGTTTTTAGCCATGTTATCCAATGGAAGGTGGATAACATGGCTAGGAGCATTTGCTGGATAATGCATGAATATCGCTGACTTTTCAGCGATATTCATGCATTGCGGCCGTTTTTTATCGCATTTGCGATAAACCTTGCTAATAGCAAGGTTTATCTGCGATAAAATTCGCCGATGTGCGGCGATAATTTTTGTCTCTAAACAAGTTAGAGACAAAAATTATCGCTAGTTGTTGGTAATATGCCCCCGGGTTTTTCCTTGCAGGAATCGGGAGGCGGAAGACTAGCACTGAAATCAGTAGTCTCACGCCTGAATCGGGAGGATTGGTATGTCTGGATTATCTACAGCTGGGGCCATAAACTACATCCGCAGGGCTAGGTGATAGCCTGGGTCCGGCCTGGACAATCGGACACAGAGGAAGAGGAGTGTCAGAGGGTGCGGTAGTGAATAGGGTGAAAGGTGAAAGGGAGGTATCGGGCGGGCACAGGGTGTGATTCTCAGGGAAGAGCAGCGCAGATGGGGGGAAGTATATGGCCCATGCATGAGAGAGAGAGCGGGGGTGACCAGTGCGTGGGGGAGATGCTTGCGAGGGTGGGGAGCTGTGCTGAGAATCGACGGCGTGCAGAGAGTGGGTCTGGTCAAGGCATCTAAAATGGCTGCCGTGCACGACAAAATTGTGGCATTGGACAAAAAGGCAAGATGGCGCAGACAATGTTTATCAATAAGGATTCATTTATAACAAAATATTTACTCGCAGTGACAAAATGGTGGTCAACACTTCCTGATTTCCATCGAATCGAACGTTAACAGACGTCACGCAGCAAAAAAAAAAAAAAAAGCTCACGCACAGCCGCTAGAAGACATGTATCAACATATATGAGCCTCCTCAGCCACCCTCAGAAAACATAAGGGGTCAGGATACGTCTCCCGCACCCCCTTATACCTAGTAATTTAATTAAAACGAAACACAAAATGGCGAATTCCCGTTTCGCTACCAGTTTGCGGCCCAGTTCGCGGCCCGGGAAGCGCTTCTACCGTGAAAAATATATATTTTTTTATTTTCCCCACGGGACCCTTTAATAACCCCAACATCATTCCTATGGGGTCAAGAGAGGTATACCTTGCCCCCTTTCATTAAATTCCCCCTTCGTTTTTCACCTCTTCTTCTCTCTCGATCCTACCGAGAGATAAGATGGCGGCCGCTCCGGACTGTTTAGAATGTTGACAGACACTGGAGAGCCAATCAGCTTTCTGCGCGCAAAGTTCCGTTTCGCGAAAAGTAAGCGGACCGGAGCGCAGCCCGGAGCGCTGTTAGAGATATATATCTTGTTTTGAACGTTAATTTCTCAAAATCCACTGGAGCACATATATTGAGACCTAGCAAAGGCACATCGGGCTAACAGTCCCTACAATTTTGCCAAGTTTCGTGCAAATCCATTCAGCCGTTCGAGCTAAAAGTGAGGCCAAAGGCCCTATGGAAATTAACATGGGAAAAACGCGTTTTGGGACCCCCCTTTTTTCTCGGCCCCCCCTTGACGAAACCCCCCCAAATTTTCGGGGGCTGCTCAGAAACAAAATGTGCCATTTTCCTGAAAATTCCAGCCGATTCCGTCCACAAACGCCAAAGTTATTAGACATAGAATTTTCAAAAGTTCCATAGACAAATAATCCTAACTATATATACCTACTGGCGATAGCCAGTAGGTAATATATATATA